>NC_079225.1:17196072-17211072 GCF_029633865.1 Lampris incognitus | reverse complement strand
GTGCCAGATCGCACTTTAGATATCTTTAGAGTTGCATGACTTGGACATTAGAGGAAGGAAAATTGAGTAGCAAGAAGATCAGTCAGCGTGGGCAGGATTCCCCCCCCTGATGCCATCATGGTTTACCTAGTAATGCTAGTTTATGCAATGGTCTGGCGAAGTTTACAGAGATGTTTACAATCTGACCTGGAGCTTGCTGAAATCTCCTTGCCCAACCAAACAAGCCGACCAGGACATCAGGCCCCACTTTTAGCCTTCATGTTGATGATGATGATGATGATGATGATGATCATCATCATCATCATCATCATCTTCTTCTGGGTCTCAGAATTCCAGGCCTCCCCCCCTCATGGGAACTTGGCTGCCTCTCAATGAGCTGCCTGGTTCACCTCTCAGCGCTGCCCGCTTTGGGGTTAACTCCAAAGGTCGAAGGTCACAGGATCACAGGCTCCACAATGCCACAGATTGTTGATTGTTGATGCTAAGGCTGGTGTGGAGAGGGGGAGGTAGGTCTGTGTGTTTGTGTATGTGTATGTGAGAGTACATGTGCGTTTGAGTGCATAAGTGCGTGCGTATGTGAGTGTGTGTGTGTGCGCGCGCGCACTTGTAAAGGAGCTCATGTGTGAGTGCAGAAGTGTGTAAAAGGAGGAACCTGATTGGCCGGACCACCGTGGCAGATGAATCCTGATGGACTGCAGGCTCTCTAAGCTCCTGTTGATGGGGATTTGGAGGCCTGTCTTTGAGGGGGGAAATTCAATTTCCTCCCCCTGCTCGCCGGCGCTGTTTAGATAGCTTGGCCTGGGATTGGAGAGGGTGTGTGACACTCCAGACTACCAACGCAACGAGAGGCTGCTGAGAAAGTGGAGTCGGATCTGCAGCGTGCCGTGACTCAACACAGGAAGAATGCAGCGCTGCAGAGAGCTGTCAGTCCATATTTCAGCCAGTCTGCATGTCTGTTAGTCCGTTCATTTGCATTTCCTTTCAAGTTACTGAGGGAGGTAAAATATGCGGGTTCGAGTGAATGCTTGTGCCGTGTATTGATCTGGTGAGAACAATGTGCTCGCAGATGCAACCAGTATTGATATCTGTTTTTATTATTGATGCAGCGTGATCAATATTCATGGTAATCCATCCATCCCAAGTGAGGATGTGTGTGTGATACCTTTCTCAAATCGTCTGGCATTTTAAACAGACAGTTCGCCAAGAGACTTGTGTTTATCTCTCTCGTGCACTGTCTTGTTAAAATGTCCTTTTTATTTTTCAGCAGATAATTGGAGTCCATTGCAGAATTCAGAAGGAGGAAATTTTCTTCTGCACTGGGTTTTCTCTCCACAGCCCATTCAAGCCCTTTTCCTACTGATCTGAAAACGGGATACATGAAATGGGCTACTATATAATCACGGCGATAACCTTTTTGGTTTATCATCAACGGCAGCTCTCCTTGCTTCGTTTAACTTTTCTCCCGCATCCCACCGTGGTCCTATTGTCCCAACAAAAGATCCGCTATTTCTCCCAACAACTACATCTTTGGGGGGACTTTTCTGCACCGAAGCTGAAGATGTTGAGTACGTTGTACATGGTTCTACCAAGTTGTGCCCATCATATAATATTGCTAACAGGCTTCCTTGCAGGGGGAATATGTGAAATCCCCGACTCAAAGAATCGCTAGATTTGAGTGACCCCTCCTACCTAATCATACATTAACCCTCTTCATTCACACTCGCTGCATCCATGCATTGGAGGGTGGATACTGAGCACCTAGTGAGGCTTGCAATGACTGATACCCAGAGTGAGAAAGATGTTCACGTGAACACACATACACACACGCACACAAGCATGCACACACATATGTGCACACATGCCTGCACACGCACACATGCACACACACACATGCATGCACACACGTGCGCACATGCTCACACACAAGCATACACAAATGCATGCACACACGTGAACACACACAAGCATACACATATGCATGCATACACATGCACACACGTGTACGCACACACAAGCATACACATGCACGCACGCACGCACGCACACTCACGCGCGCACACACACACACACACACACACACACACACACACACACTCATTGACAGATGCATGCAAATGGCAGGATTGGTGACAGGGATTCAGCACAGGTTAAGGATAGACCTGTGGAAGTAGAACAAAACCATCACCTCCCACACATTCCACATGGTTCATCTAACACACACACACACACACACACACACCTAACCTGTAGGGGGTTGTGTTCCACCTCATCAGGAATGTCAATTACCTCAGTGTGGTTGGTGCTGTTGTTATTTGTTTGTTTGACTTGTTGGAAGTCTGTGATAGGGATCAGGGAGGTAGGCTAATGGACACCCAGGGCCCTCCTCCTCATTACCCGCAGCCACCTCTCGCCGGCAAAGCTGTAAAATGGAGGAATGTCTTTAAAGCCTCATCCAATTTTACTGGAGCACTGACCACTTCATCTCACACAGATGTATGTGTGTGTGTGTGTGTGTGTGTGTGTGTGTGTGTGTGTGTGTGTGTAGTAGACCTGCAGGAATGCATGCATGCATATCCTTCCTGGGTCGCAGGACGTTATTGTTCTTAGAAAACCTCTTGGCGGAGAAGTGAATACCCCGAGGTGCTCTGTTTACCACCCGAACAGGAGGACGAGGCAAAAGAAAAGGTGGAGGACAGGAAGAGGAAAGATCAGATGAAAGGGCCCATTCCACAACACTGCTGGCCTAAGTCCGTCTTGAGGAAAAATTCAAAACATTCAGATGAACCCATTGTCAAAACTGCTCGCGTGTTTGTTGGTAAATGTCTCAAGACAGTCACACGTTTTAAACCAATACATCTTTTAAGATGGATGTGTGTTTTGGAAGAGTACGGGTCATTTGTTGGTGTTTGATTACGTTTCAGATGATGTCACAACTCATCTGGACACAGCGTTTATTGAGAGAAATGATTCCTCACTCATCTAAGTGACCTCCTCAGTCTCAACCGACTGCAGGTACCCCCAGCCTTATAAACAATACCCCAAAGGATCGGGTCCCCCGGCACAAACAGAGCAATATAGTGTACGCTGTTAAGTGCCAGCCGGATTGCAGTGACTTATACGTTGGGGAAACTAAACAGACACGGGCGGCCAAGAAGATGTCACAACACAGGAGAGCTAACATGTCAGGCCAGGACTCCGCAGTCCACACCCATCTACAGGCCAGGGGCCACTCTTTCAAGGATGAGGATGTGCACATCCTTGATAGGGAGGAACGCTGGTTTGAACGGGGAGTGAAAGAGGCCACCTATGTATGTGAAGAGGGAACGACCACCGCTGAACCGGGGGGTTAAGAGTACATCTGTCACCATTTTACAATGCTGTGGTTGCAACCATTCCCCAATCCTCTGTGAATAGTACACATGGCCATTGTAACGCTAGTTAAGGGTCACGCCATATTTGCATATGAAACGGATCGGTGGTTTTGGTCGTTATGCAGCTGCATTGTTTATAAGGGTGGATGGATACCTGCAGTCAGTCGAGACCGAAGAGGTCACTTAGATGAGTGAGGAAACATATCTGTCAATAAACATTGTGTGCAGATTAACTGATTTGATTCAACCTTCTTTGATTTTCTTGCCTGGATTATTGAGCATGTATCAAGACAGTGGTATAACGACCGACACCAATGATTAGTTTACATGTGCAAATATGGGTGTGACCATTAACTAGTTTCAATGGCCATGTGTACTATTCACAGAGGACTGGGGAATAGTTGCAGTCACAGCATTGTACGATGGCAACAGATGTACTCTTACCCCCCCCCCCCCCAGTTCAGGGATGGTTATTCCCTCTTAACATAGATGGCCTCTTTGACTCCCTGTTCAAACCAGCGTTCCTCCCTATCAAGGATGTGCACATCCCCATCCAATAAAAACGTAATGATGATGATGATGATTATTATCATTATTGAAAGCGTAACCACTGGCCTGTTGGTGAGTGTAGACTGTGGAGTCCTGGCCTGACACGTAAGCTCGCCTGTGTTGTGCCATCCTCTTGGCCAGCGTCTGTTTGGTTTCCGCGATGTACAAGTCACGACAATCCTCCACACTTAACAGCGTACACTATATTGCTCTGTTTGTGCCGGGGGACCCGAACCTTGGGGTGAACCAATTTCTGGCGCGGCATGTTTTGGGGGTTTGAAAGCAACTGAGATGCGGTGTTTGGAAAATACGTGTCTCAATTTTTCCGACACTCCCGCCACATACGGAATCACCACTGGTTTACACTTAGGCAGCTGTTGTCCTTCTCCTCTCTTCGACCGGCTGGTGCACTGTTTGGGCGTCTTCCTGGCTTTGACAAACGCCCAGTCAGAATAACCACACTTAGCTAGGGCCTGTTTAATGTGGGATGTCTCCCCTTCCCCGGCCGCTGTGTCGGTGGGGATGTTTATGCTGTGATTGCAACTATTCCCCAATCCTCTGTGAATAGTACACATGGCATTGTAACACTAGTTAATGATCATGGCAATTTGCATATGAAACCAATTGTTGGCTTCAGTCGTTATGCAACTGTATTGTTTATAAGGGGTGGGGATACATACAGTCAGTTTAGACTGAAGGGGTCACTTAGATGAGTGATGAAATCAAATTATATAAGTGATGAAATCAGTTCATCTGGACACAACGTTTACTGAGAGTAGATGAACTGATTCAACTTTCTGTGATTGTCTTACCTGGATTACTGTACTCTGGGTTTGGATTTTGCTTCTTCTTTCTCACTTCTTCAGCCTACTCATTGGTGTTACACCCATCCATCCATCCATCTGTCTGGTCTGTCCATCTGTCTGTCCAACTGTCTATCCATCCATCCATCGATCCATCCAACCGTCATCATCCATCCAGCCATCCGTCCATCCGTCCGTCCATTTGTCTATCCATCCACCCATCTGTCTATCCATCCATCCTGTCACCCTGCTGAGTTCTGCCTCTTGCCTGGGCATGCCTTAGTTTCCGTCCCTTTGCTTGGCTCTGAATTGTCCAGACAATAAAATGAGCAGATAAAAAGCAATGAAATTTGCCTTCAGGCAAAAGCGATAGTTAAGTTAAAAATAATTGTTTTATTTCTTCTGGGAAAAAGGACAGCAACGTGTTCACGTTTATTTTGTGTTTTTTTTCCCCTGCACTTTGAAAATATGTGGTCGTAAGACAACACAATGTCGTCACATACTGTGTAAAAGGTTAACCACAACTGTGAATATTTTAGCTATCTTTTTTTTTGCCCAAATCAAATCAATTCAAATCATAGACCTCAAAAGTGATTGATGTTAGTTTGTGTCCCTTTTTTGTCTGTGGAAAAATGAATGGGACTTTTTGACCTAGTTTGCCGATGACTTTGTCATTAAAATATTCTGAATATGTTAACAGTAGATGACACATAGTGCAGCTTTCATATGTTTAAACAACTCACAACATTTCTACAAATCATGATGCGCATTTGCCGCCTGTCTCAGTCAGCCAGACCAGGCCGAGCCTGTAAACCAGTCGGTAAACAGTTTTCTGTGTGTCCAGATACAGAATGGTTTCCACCCCTCTTAATGCTTCTGTTTCCATCTGTAAAAAAACGAGATGTGACGTCAGCCACTGATACTGCCATGCTGACACAGGCCTCGCAGTCGAGGGAAATCAGAGATGGTGACATTAATTAACTGGAAACTGGGTAAGAGCAAATTCAAAGCCAACCACAATCAATCTTAACAGATAAAGACACGTATAATTGTGACATACCCATCCATCCATCCATCCATCCATCCATCCATCCATCCATCCATCCGTCCATCCATTATCCAAGCCATTTATCCGAATTGGGGTTGCAGAATGCTGGAGCCTATCCCAGCAGTCATTGGGTGGCAGGTGGGTAGACACCCTGGACAGGCCACTGGTCCATCACAGGGCCAACAGATTCACCCCTAGAGACAATAGAGTACGGCCGATTCACCTGACCTACATGTATTTGGACTGTGGGAGGAAACCGGAGCACCTGGAGGAAACCCACGCAGACACGGGAAGAACATGCAAACTCCACACAGAGGATGACCTGGGACGAACCCCAAGGTTGGACAACCCCGGGCTTCAAAATTTAATAATAATCAAATGCAAATTGACGTAGGTTAGGGTTATCAGAAATTAAAATGTTTATTCAGATTTGTGTTCGACACACCAAAATGTGTTATTTGAACACTGCTCTCAAATGATTTACAAAAAATAGAGAGTATGGCCCGCCCTAGCACGGGCTCTCCATAAATCTGGCCTGTATGGGAGGGTGGCAAGAAAGAAGACGTTGCTCAAAACTATGCATATAAAAGCATGCTTGGAGTTTGCTACCAAGCATGAGAGAGATCCAGTTAGGATGTGGGTAAAGGTTTTGTGGTCAGATGAGACGAAAGTTGAGCTTTTTGTCCAAAACTTGAAGCGTTATGTGTGGTACAAACCTAACACTGCTCATGCCCTAACCCACACACACACACACACACACACACACACACACACACACACACACACACACACACACACACACACACACACACACACACAGTGAAGCATGGCGGCGGCAGCATGGTGCTATGGGATTGCTTGTCATCTGCAGGCACTGCGAACCTTGTTCAAATTGAGGGAAGAATGGATTTAGCTGGGCGGCACAGTGGCGCAGTGGTTAGCACGGTCGCCTCACACACAGCAAGAAGGTCCTGGGTAGTTGTGATATAATCAGAAGAAAAATAGTCCAAAAATGCCGCCGCTGCACTTGGGGGCAATCTTTTCACACTCGAACCCATGAGCACCGTGGATGGATTTGTACTCTCTGTTGGGTGATTCATCTGCGCTTTTTTTCCTTGCTCCCTTTGAGCCTCAGAGACCTCCTGTTCCCATACCGGCTTTCCCTTCTCATCCCCAAGTGGTCTTTTAGCCAAACACTCCTCATGTTAGTCGATCTTGTGTCACCTGCGGGCTATAAACTGTTTTCAAGAAAGAAAAAGAAAAAAAAACCTGGCCCTCATTTTGCATTCCTCGTGAGGAGGAAACACCGAGGGCGGTCTGACAGGAAGCGGAAGCGGGGCAGGCTAAGCTAACCGCTAGGCCATGCAGACCGGCAGTCTGACAGTCATCCTGGCTGGCTTTCGTTCTCTGGACAGTGGAATTTTTGGACTGTGTTACACTGATAGCCCTTTTCGACCAAAGTAGCTCTGGTCCAGGCACCGGTTCCGTTCAGGATTCTGAGAACCTTGGTGTTGTGTGGCGAACAGGCCCGCGTTTCGACCCGTTTTTGGCGGAACCGTTGTACATCATCAACGGGGGACGTTGTGCGTTGCACACCGGATGTAAACGTTAGCTACATCCCACTGAAACCCGCTAGCTAACAATAATATGGCATCATATTATTACGTCGTCCAGTTCCACTTTTGGACAACTGTTTTTATCGTCTCGGTAAGCCTTCTTAAGTTTTTTTTAATTTGCTGATAATTTGTTCTTGCGTTCGAGTGAACCCATTCTTGGCCATCTCTTCTACTAATTCGCCATACAGCTTACTCTTTGTCGTGCTAGTCTCTAGTTTTTCCTGAAACTCGGGAGATGCCCCGATAACAACCAAGCACCGAGTTTCCTCAGCTGACCACTGCGCAACCCTGTTATCTTACCGTTAGGCTCTCCTCTCTTCTTCTCTCCTTCATTATCTACCGTTAGGCTCTCCTCTCGTCTTCTCTCTTTTATTATCTACCGTTAGGCCTTATCTCATCGCTTCCTCTGGAACGTCACGCGCCCATCGCTGTCGTCACGGTTCGCGCTGAAAAACCTGCTGTTTTTTGGTGCCGGTTCGGAACCAACTTCGCAACCAATCTATTTTTGGTCGAAATGCTCTGTGAATGGACTGTGTTGTGAACCGTTTTGTTTTTTTTGTAGTTTTTTTGTATGTGTTCTTGTAGTTTTTAGATACGTGCTTTTGTCTTTGTGTTGCACTGCTGTGGGCTGGGGCCAACGATATTTCGTTTGAAACGATATTTCGTGTACTTGGGCACATGAAATGAAATGACAAACCAGAAAAATGCTTTTCCGCAGAAAAAGCGTGTGAATGCTGAGCTGCTGAAAGAAATCGCGAAAGCACTGCCGAAAATGGATAAATAGGAAAAGTCAGAGAGTCACTAGCCTACGTGAAATACCTGGAAACTGAAATGTGAAATGGCTGAATATTTTAAAAGTTTTGAAGGTATAAAAAACTAAAAAATTTGCTATAATGTGCTAAATACATAAATAGTTTGATTGTTGAATGGTTTCTGTAGTTTAAAGTATGAAAAAGTGGAAGTGGTGCCACTAATAAAGAACTGCAAAGCAATAGTGTGAATGCCCAGCAGTCACACTAATTAGGCTGGCAGTTGAGTTTCACATTGATATGTGATGTCACAATAGGACTGAACATTCTAACAGGCAAAGTGTATGGCAGAATTGCTAAACTTTAGAGCTGAATTGTTCAAAAACTATAAAATATTTTTAAAATCTGAATAGGATTCTGAAAGAGCTGAATGTCCTGAACTGTTTAGGCTTTAAATGAGGTTTCCAGCTCAAAAAATGAAGGGGGAGATACAGTTCAAAGGTGATAAGGGTTTCAACCTTTCCCCATAGACTTCCATTGTTTTGAAAAAGTAGGAAAAGCTTAATATGTCTAAAAGTATAAAAGATTTCAAAAACCCGAAATGTGAGCCTTAATGGGCTTAAAGAGATGAACATTTTGATACCTGAATGGTTTCAGTGGCTAAAAGTATGAAGGAGTAAAAGAGGTGGAAAGGTTGCAAAAGTCCCCCATTGACTCCCATTCAAAAAAATGGCTGAAAAAAGTTGAATATTTCAAAAAGGTATGAAAAATCTGAAAGGGGAGCAATAATGTCCTTAATGAGTTGAACATTTTGATAAGTTGAATGGTTTCAGTAGCTAAAAGTATGAAGTAGCTACAAAGTATCAAAAAATGGGCAGAAGAAAAATAAATAAAGAACTGCAAAGCGATAGTGTGAATGCCCAGCATTCACACTAATAAAGTGTCGCTCATTCCTGAGTTCCAAAATTCTTCTTTCTTTCATTGTTGAGAAACGTGCTCATGAAAAACGGACGGAAAATCTGACATGGATCACATGCATGCTGGCACATGCAGCACTGGTGTAGTCTACCACGGTGTTACCTGTTCATTAGGGGTGTGTGTGTGTGTGCTCATTGTACTTTGCACTTTTTGTTTTCAAACCCCCCCCCCCCGCTTTTTCCCCCAATTGTACCTGGCCAATCAACCTGCTGCTCTCTGAGCTTCCTGGTCGCTGCTCCACCCCCTCTGCCGATCCGGGGAGGGCTGCAGACTACCCCATGTCTCCTAGTCGCTTCTTTTCACCTGACGATGAGGAGTTTCGCGAGGGGGACGTAGCGTGTGGGAGGATCACACTATTAACCCCAGTTCCCCTTCCCCCCTGAACAGGCGCCTCGACTGACCAGAGGAGGTGCCTGTGCAGTGACCAGGACACACACCCACATCCGACTTCCCACCCACAGACACGGCCAGTTGTGTCTGTAGGGACGCCCAACTAAGCTGGAGGTAACGCGGGGATTCGATCCAGCGATTTCCGTATTGGTAGGCAACGGAATAGACCGCTACACTACCTGGACGCCCCAACGCTGCTTAATGAATCAGATCCATCATGGGGGTCAGAGGATATAGACTGATTGACAAAAGCCATAGGATGTAACAGTATCACTGTACTGGACATACCGTACACTAGGGGTTTATTTCAACATACCAAGTGCACTCTCACTATCTAAACATCTTCAAACTTACACCCATTGCATCAGTAAAATGTCACGTTGAAAAGCTGTCCATGAGATAAATACTGAGCAAAACACAAAACCCCTCCCGCTGTCAAACGGTATTGACAAGTTTACTAGCTTTGTTTTACGACTAATTCAGTGTCATAGTCACAGCTCATTTAGCCGCATTCAAATTGCTACGTAGGCCACAAATTACCATGCTAAGATGACAGACAGGCAGCTGCCACCTTTACCTCACCCCCGCTTTATTACCTGGAATCCAAAGTATCGCAGCATCCCGGCGCTCACATGCCGGGCGTGCTGTCTTTGACGTGTCACGTTAAACACGCCGCCGGTGGAAACTGATATGCAAGGACAACAGCTCCGCATCGCAGCGCCCATATATCCCTTCTATGTTAACTGTGTCTGCAGGGTGGAGTGGATGCAGTAACAACAGCACAAAGCAACTGCGAGTTGTGCAAATACTGGCAATGCATGCAAAATAAAAATAGCAACACCATGACACAATCTGTTCTACCCAACATTTTTTTTTTCATGCTCAGTGTAAACAAGGAGTTTACATTCTGGAGGTGATCCTAGGACAGGACGGTGACGGACAGTAACTAAAATGCAGGGTGTATGTGAAAAAAGGGCTTCCAGGAAAAAGCTGGGTTTGACTTGGCGGTAAAAGGGTGATTTATCAAAATCCAAAAGAAAAAAAAAAGTATGATTTTGGAGTGAAAGAGCCTTAGAGAGACTGGTGAGGGTGCAGATTTCTGCATAGATGGAGTGACCATCGAGTGTTCAGGTGATTGTAGGTCAGTATTAGCAGGATGCGAGGAAATGGCTTTAATAGATCCATCAAGTCCTCTTTTCTGATCCTTGCTCTTCCTCTATCGTTACCCTTTTCCCATTGAACCTTACCTGTGTGTTTACATGCTCGGCTGTAAATCTCTACAGGTTCCAGCGGCGTTACCAATATCCTGAACACCTCGTGTCCTCTGGTCCCTCTCCTGGGCAGGGCTTGGGTGTCAGAGGGGCAGGGGTATAAAGGCTTTCAAGCTTATCTACGCCTTTGATCTGTATTGCTTTATTTGGGGACATATCAATCAGCCCCCCCACACAGCCCTTCACCGAGCTGTCTCTCTTCCTTTTCTTCCAGCCACGACTTCCTGTTCTAGATTAGTCCTCCATCCTGCCCACCTCGGTGGCTCACGAAGCAACAGCACTTCAGGATCACAGGTCAGAGGGCAAGGGTCGAGCAGGGATCGCTGTAACGATGTCCAGACTTAGAGCAACTGACCAGCACTGTGGAGGAGGTTGTCAGTGTGTGTGTGTGTGTGTGTGTGTGTGTGTGTGTGTGTGTGTGTGTGCGTGTGTGCGTGTGTGCATGTGCAGAGGTATTTAAACGGTTGAAAGGAAACTGTCCATCAATGGGAAATCTGAAAACAATTTGACTGCATTAAGGCATTTAAAGCGTCTCCACTGATTTCCCAATTGGCCTCTCATCAATACCGCACACACACGCTCCTGTGTGCAGTGGTCAGGAACGCACAGAAGGCCTTTCACTATTATGCATTCACTTGTCTGTTTGCTCCCTCATTTATACATCTGTTTATTCATTTATTCGTTTGCCTTTGACTTCGTTTTGATCCAGCTGTCGTTGGCTTTAGAGGAGACCGAAGCGGACAAAATGTTACTCTTCTCCACGTTCTGCATTCCCGCTTGTGTTCGCAAGTGTGTGCATGCATGTGTGCGTTGTGCTATAACGCGCCCAGAGGGCCGAGTGTTAACGGATCCCGTCCGTCTAATCTGTTTGTACTTTGAATTTAACCAGCTGTCGACGAGGAAGCAGCACTTAATCGTGTGACTGATAGCCAAGTTGTTTCCGTCTCCTGTTCCACTGCAATCCTTAATATGCAAAAAGCTGCAGCGAACGTTATGCAGATTCGGTAAGACCCGTCCGCTGGAAAAAGGTTGTACGAATGGCTGAGCGGCATGCTCGTGATATAATTCAGCACGCCGCCTGCCTTTTTTGCAGCGAATGAGACGTGTATGAATGCCTTTCCTTCGTGTTTTTTTTTCTTCTTCTTTTCCTCCCCTTGTGGTATATGAATATATTGCTCTGTGTACAGCTGAAGCTCCGTGTTTATGCATCTCCACCCATGTTTAGCATGAGCTCATGACTCAACCGTTCCACCAGCCAGCAGGACGGTATGTCTGCTCTCTGAGCTCCACAAACAAGGCCTTTTCTCCGCAGTTCTCCAAAAACCCCACTCTCCAGCCCTTGGCCTCGCTGCACTGGTTCCCATAAAGCAGCCTGCCATTGCCTCCTTTAATTGTAGCGTGTAATCTGTCTTAAACACAAGGCTGATAATAGTGCCGTCTGTGTAGAGGTTAGCATCAGAAAGGCCCCCGATTCCGCCAGGCTCTCTTATTATCCCCTCAGCCCCAGCCGCAAGGAACCAAAGGACCAACATGCTTGTTTCAACCAGTGCCAGTTATTCTGTGACTCATCTAGGTTGAGAAACGTCAGTGGAGAAAAGAGCCCCTGTTTTCATGTGTCACTACATGCGTCTTTCTCTCTCTCTCTCTCTCTCTCTCTCTCTCTCTCTCTCTCTCTCTCTCTCTCTCTCTCGCTCGCTCGCTCGCTCGCTCTCCAAGACCGATTGCCATGAGACATGATGTAGAATCTTCCCTCATGCTGTATGAATATGGAAAATACACACTCCCTCACCTCAAGTTATGGAGCTCAACCATACTCCCAGAGAGCTGCTATGACTGTCCTATTTGCAGCACATTTTTGAGGTGTGTGTTTGGGGGGGTGACTGGACTATGCGAGCCATTGTTAAATATGGAGACGTATGTATTCACTGTCATTTGATGGTTTGGCAGGGCTTTCACGTTTCCCAAATGCATAAATACTTTTTTCCCTCTATTTCTAACTTTAAAGAAAACAACCAGATGTGCATGCTATTGTCTATATTTGCACTATTTCTAGAGCTATTCCACAGTGTACTTTGGCTTTCTAGGGAAGCATGTTGTCCAAGTGGTCAAAGAAACGGTCTTGTAAAAACGAGCTCATTGGTTTGTTCCCTGCAGTTAGCAGCTAATGTGTGTCCATCATGGCTGATGGACATGTCTGCGTCTAAGTTTGTGTCTCCGTTTGATTGCTGGCAGAGCTGGCGCTGGATCAGCTGGGAGAGCTTGGTCTGCTGCGACCTGTGGGCCCAGGGACCACGGCCCTGCCTGGAGCTGTGCCTGAAAAGGAAACACGAGGGCAGTGTGACAGGACGCGGAAGCGGGGCAGGCTAAGCTAACTGCTAGCCCATGCAGACCGGCAGTTCCGATAACACCGAGGGCGGTCTGGTGGCGGCCTCGCCTAACGTTAACTGTGTTTTTGGTGTCGCTGTGTGGAGTGTGGGGAGGAGTGCTGAAGGTGTCTGACTGGGAGAGCTGGCATTGGATTGGCTTAGGTAGCCTTGTCTGCTGCATCTGGTGGGCCCAGGGACCACGACCCTGCCTGGAGCTGTGCCCAAGGAGGAAACACAAGGGCGGTCTGACAGGACGCGGAAGCGGGGCAGGCTAAGCTAACTGCTAGCCCATGCAGATCAGCAGTTCCGATAACACCGAGGGCGGTCTGGTGGCGGCCTCGCCTAGCGTTGACTGTGTTTTTGGTGTTGTTGTGTGGAGTGCGGGGAGGTGTGTCGAAGGTGTCTGGCTGGGAGAGCTGGTGTTGGATCGGCTAAGGGAGCCTTGTCTGCCGCGTGCGGTGGGCCCAGGGACCACGGCCCTGCCTGGAGCTGTGCCCGAGGAGGAAACACCGAGGGCGGTCTGACAGGACGCAGAAGTGGGGCAGGCTAAGCTAACTGCTAACCCATGCAGACCGGCAGGTCCGACAGTCATCCTTGCATTTGCTGTCTTGGACAGTGAATGTATTTATTTTGTATATATGTGTTTTTGTAGTTTTTTGTTTTTTTTTGTAGTTTGGGTATATGTGTTGTTGTAGTTTGGATATGTGTTTTGTGTTTTGTGTTGCACTACTGTGGGCAGGGGGAAACAATATTTCATTTCATCTCATGTGCACAGGTGCATGGAATGAAATGACAGATAAATGTTCTGGATTCTTGATTGATTGATTGACTCTCGGCGCGACCTTTCAGAATGACCCTTGAGCGAGAAAGTGACTCTCCGCCTGCTCACCTGTTGCAAGCACCAGGTAAGTGTATAGAATGTAAATGTGCAGTGTCCTCACAGGTTAAATGGTATTTAGCGTGAGCCCATAGATTAGAGTGTCATGGGTTTAAGCAGGGATGAGAATCTGAAAACCTGCAGCACAAATGCTTCGGATCAATAGACATGTTTAATGCTAATCGTCTGCTACACACCATTATTGATCCATGGTGTCCTCCAGTGTTACACAAGGTTTAGGGCGCAGTTGTCCGTTCACCTACACTTGCACGCATGTGTGCACTCACACACACACACACACACACACACTCAGGCACATAAATAAACACATGTACACGCATATGCAAACACACACTCTTCCACAAACACATCGTTAACGTGGGACCCGACCCGTTTGATGATGATGATGATGATGATGATGATGATGATGGGAGGCGAGCTTGGTCCACAGCCCTTGTAGTTATTGATCCTTTGGCCTCTGAAGGACAAGGTCGCGGGGTCATCTGTCACAGAGCTAGAGGCGACAGTGACACACGCACACACTTCAAACAGAAGCGATGGACCGGGGGCTGATGGATGCAGGGGCCAGACATAGCTGGTTAATAGGGGTCATGAGGGAGTGTAGATTGTTTTTAGGGCAGAACTAACGTTGTTAGGCAGTATTTAATCACGCTGGATGGAAGGCCGTGGAGGTTGCAGGAGATAGTTAACTATTACAAAAGCAGCTTGTCCGGTCAGTAGGTTACAGGGGATTTCCTCAACTCTTATCCAGTTATCGCACATGATGACCAAATGTAAACGCTCCAACGCTGCACCCGGTGAATGTTTGCATTTGCCAGAATCTTGGTTGACCATCGGGCGTTGGGTGTACATTTTGTTTGGGGGGGGGGTATTTTGCATGCATTTGTACATGTACGGTTGGGTTTGGTTATGTAAGAGAGGTGGGAGAAACAGATCTCTGTAATTCCTGTCCATCATATCA
>NC_079225.1:17178572-17191072 GCF_029633865.1 Lampris incognitus | reverse complement strand
CACAACAGGGTACTGACAGCGGATTCCCAGAGCTCCCAGCTCCTAAAACACACAGGGAATGTGAGAGCTTTGAACAGCCGTAACCCTAAAAACACTGCAACACATGCACGCATGCACACACACACACACACACACACACACACACACACACACACACACACACACACACACACACAGACACACACACACACATCTTCATGTACCATTATTGAACAACACACTGAACAGATGAGACCAAAAAGACGACTGCAGCCCTTTTGGTTCGCTCCGTGGTGTGGTTTGATCTCCACAGACAGCTGAAGTGATTACATAAGTGTGCTCTCACTGCAGACTGTGCCACTGCTGCTGTAGGAGGGGTGCCACCACCAGGCCTGCCACAGATGGCTGTCCTGTCTGCCCGCACCTGTGAATCATTTGGGCCCAAATTGTTTATTTGGCTTTTCTTGAGTGCTACCAGTGTTTCCTCTGTGTGTTTGTGGCCTAGCCAGAACACTGCCCCACACCCCCTGAAACGGTACGTCCCTCTGGGCCATGCACAACTTTAGCCTGATCGCCGACAAAATAGGGCCAAATTAACCCAAAGGACAAGCCCCCCATCCCATCCCCATCCCACCCACCCCCCACCACTTTCCAACCCCTCACACGACCCCCCCCCCCAGGCTCGGCATGCACTCTCGACAAAAAGTGCACGAGCACTTAGCACAGATAGAGAAGTTATTCAAACAAGCCCTGGAAAAGGAAACAAAACAAGGAGCTGTCGTTTGTTGGTGTTTGTTGTTTTCCATCCTTTTGATGAGAAAACCTCTCACCCCTTCGGTTCTAAAGTTTATTTGTTTGTTGTTGTAACCAGCGGAGAAGGGGAGCCTGGCATCTATTAGTTTAACATTCCTCCTAACCCTCAGCGCTCATCTGCACAGTGTAAAGTGAGTGATTCACCAGCCTGTGGGTGATGTTTTAAGTTCAACAGCTGAAAAGAAGGTAATTTGGTGGGAAGCATGAGCTCCGTTTAGGCTACGCCACCTTTTTTTTTCTTTTCCTTTTTTTTAGCTGCCAGAAACTAACAAAGAAAAAGAGACTCACGGGAGGCCGCATCTGATGTCGTTCATTGTGATAAAATACAACTATTTTCCAGTCTAGCTAGTTTCAGTCTGATTTGCAGAAGGGGGGAAAAATCCTCCCGATGTTGTAAAACAGCTCAATTGCTCTCCTATCAGATATATGCGTCTCATTAACAGCACAGGCGCTAACTAGCATTGCCCTTGTGAAGCTCGTGAGCGCTAACAGGGTCCGCTCAATTTGCTAACGAGATAACAAGCATGCTAATGAGGCTTTAGAAGAGGGTCATGATGTAATGGGATACCCAGCTCCGTTGGCGATGATAATATATGAGATGTACTCTTCTGGGGAATTAAAAGCTTAAAATGATAGGGAATAATATCATGTCTTATTATGGCGAGTCCCGTGTGGGGTTATTCCATTTATGAGAGCGTTGATCGTGAGAGTCCAAATCACAGAGCTGAGAGGAGGAGGTGTTTTGTGTTGACACGGGGTTGAGGAGGATGAAAACAGTTAGCTCATCCAGGGGAAAAGGGAGCCGCTAGCAGGGACACGGAGCGAGAGGTGCCCTATATTTGCTCAAAGGGATGAACACAGGCATCTGCTGTGCATCTCAATCATCAGCGTTGAGTAATTTCCTCCGTGGATGTTTAAGGTTTTCTGAATGAGCGGACGTAATGGCAGAACTTCCTTTTAAACGCTGAGGTTCACCGCCTTTACCACCACCATCGTTTCAAGGCTTAATAGTTGTGTCCAACCTCTCGCCTTCCCCCTGTCAACCTCCTCTAAATGACTGAAATGGATTCCACTGGCAGATCTAGCAAATGAGGCTAATTAACTCACAATCCTTTGATTATCTTGCTTCACTTCCTGTTTGCATTTTCATCAAAAATATACATATATCTCTTTACATGGTAGGGTGGTGGCTGGCAGTATTAGCAGGCAAGGGGGATCAGAATCATGTTTATTGGCCATGTAGGTTTGGACTACATGGAATTTGACTCTGGTTTCGTGGCTCTCTCAGTGTACTTAACAAAGAATAACAACACTACAACACAACAAGCTCTGCAGATATATACACAAGGATTGACTTGTACAGGTGAAAGAAGAGGTGATAAAAGTGCAATGGTTTCAATGGGGGAACTGGGCAAGGGCTTGTGCAAGTTGAAATTTTTTTTTTTGTATTTATGAATGCAATTTAAAATATACATGCCTTACGTCCGGGGAGGGTAGCAGTCTATTCTGTTGCCTACCAACACAGGGATCGCTGGGTCAAATCCCTGTGTTACCTCCGGCTTGGCCGGGCGTCCTTACAGACACAATTGGCCGTGTCTGTGGGTGAGAAGCCGGGGATGGGTATGTGTCCTGGTCGCTGCACTAGCACCTACTCTGGTGGATAAGGGCGCGTGTTCGGAGGGGAGGGGGAACTGGGGGGGGGGGGATAGTGTGATCCTTCCACGTGCTACGTCCCCCTGGTGAAACTCCTTACTGTCAGGTGAAAAGAAGCAGCTGGTGACTCCACATGTATCGGAGGAGGCATTTGGTAGTCTGCAGCCCTCCCCGGATCGGCGGCGAAATAGGGTACTTGGCCAGATATAATTGGGGGAAAAAAGGGGAGGGAACCCCCCCTCCCAATCTGCAGATATATACACAATATACACAAGGACTGGCTTATAAAAGCGAAATAAGAGGTGATAAAGTGCAATGGTGCAGTGGTTCCAATGGGGGAACTGGGCAAGGGTTCGTGCAAGTTTCTTAAAAAAAAAAATCTGCTGCATTTATGAATGCATTTAAAATATGCATGCCCGTAGCTTTGAGAATATTGCTATCATTCACTGCAAGCACCGCTGACAGCAAGTGCCCCACCTCCTCTTTTTCTACAATCAGTGGAAAATTCCCAGATTGCTGTTTTGCTGCGTTAGAAAACAGAGAGGCTGTAACCAAAGCGCCGGCTGTTTCAGCCGTAATCCCTCGTGCCTCTCCCTGCCCTGCCTCCCCATCAAAGGAGCACTGATTACTGGGAACTCCACCGGGAACACCGCTGGGATATGGGAATTGGGCACAGGAGAGGAGGAGCAGGAATGTATTCTGATGAACAGCCTACGGATCGGGATTATAATGACACCGTTATCAGCCATGTAGGGCCGCATCACACTGTGTTGATAAGTTTGATAAAATACTCATGACTTGCACTGACAAGGTGGCCAAACGAGGTCAGAAGTTGTCTAAACACTCTCAGGGTTAATTAGAAATCCATGGTTTTTTTTCTTTCTACAGCCGCACTCTGATTTGGTGCTATCCCATGATGTTATCTTGGTGGGTTTCGGTGACTTTCACTTAACACGTTCTGTGTAATAGAAGAGCAAACAAGTCATGATGATGTTTCGGGTTGTCTAAGGAAGGAAGGGGCATTTAAAAACAAATACGCCACATGGGTAAAAATGTCTGACTCACTGGAGGCAAAGGGCAGGAAGCAAAGCATCCTCAGTCGACATGGATGTATGTGTGTGTGTGTGTGTGTGTGTGTGTGTGTGTGTGTGTGTGTGTACACGTGAATATGAGTATGTGTGCATGTGGGCATTTGTGTATATGAGTATGTGTGTGTATATGTGTTTGAATTAGACTGTGTAAGTGTGTATGTGTGTGTGTGTGTGCGCGTGTGTGTGTCTGAGTAGATGTCTATGTGTGTAGGTGTCTGTTTGAAGGAATTTGTATGTGTGTGGGTGCATGAGTGTTTGTGTATTTGTGTCTCTGTGTGTACATGTACATGCATTTCTTTGTGCGTGTGTGTGTGTGTGTGTGTGTGTTTGTGTGTCTGTTTTCAGATCCTGAAATAGACCAGGGAGTGTATCCGCTCTTTCTTTGCACATTATTCGCTCCTCATGTTTTTAATCTTCCCGTCCATTCGTCCATCATGGGGTGGCGCAGTGCTTCCTGTCTGTGTCGCCGTGGTGATGAGTCCGTAGCCAATAAAAAGTCAAACAGGAAACAAAGCGGAGAGCCTCTAATTGTTCTTTAGGTGTCTGGACCGGGAGTCCCCATCGCACATCCGCCACGCTCTTTCCCTTTTACCAGCGCGCGCATGCACATGCAAGCACACGCACACACACACACACACACACACACACACACACACACACACACACACACACACACTCCTGCACATGCTCATGGACACACATAGAAAGCCATGTACTTACAAAGGAACGCATACAGCCAACATTAAAAAAAAAACCCACACAAACAGTAGCTCGAGCTCTCGGCTCTGAAGATACACAGTGATTGAATTTTCGGAAATTTTAAAGCTTGCTCGAGATTCCCTCCTCACTGTGTGGGAAAGCATGCAGGCTTGGGAGACTTGGAGGTGAGGTGGGGCAATAAAGCAGATGTAGGATGAAACGGCCCTGAACTGGCAGGTGGAGCCGTGATAAGAGACATATTCGGGGTCTGATAGTATGTCTTAATCCCTTTTTTCCGTTTGTTTTCCTCAGTTTGGAGGACCGGAAGTGTAGGATGTACAGTGACTGGGTCATAACGGCAGCAGGTGAGTTGTTACAGAACAACCACAGGGACGGACTCTCAATTAGTTTACATTACCGCGTTACAGTTTCTGATTTAGCAGTCACTTCTGTCCACAGCAGCTTGAAAAAAAGTACCGAATAATGCAAAGCAGTTAGCAAATAATTGAGCACTAAATGGAAATTGTATCATAGCCAAGAATGTGCGTCATATCAACGGTATTTATTGTAGGTGTGCCTTATGTGCACACTTTAGCCTTTTGTGCATGTGTGCCCTGCAGCAATAGAGTGTGATACGAGCTAGTAGGACGTATTGAATGGATATTTGGTCAAGTGCGGTTAATTAATTACCTTGAAGTTACTTTTCAATGAACATTTTGTAACCAAGCTGGCCAACAGAAGGTGTCGCTGAACATGGAGAGGTAGCTGCAGATCCCCAGGGTACAGAGAGCCTCCACTGGCAGCCTGTCCCAGACAGGGTGGGACGTGCAGGGCCGATGGCCGGACAGAGACCCCCCAGTGAAAGGCCAGGGCCTGGACTCTAACCCTGGAAGGAAGTAGGGGGTCTGAGGAACATACAAAAGGCTATAGAGGGCAGGATGTGTGGGAGGGGATTGAACAAATTCTCCCACTCCTCTCTTGTGACCACGGTCTGTTCAGTAGCCTGGCGGACAGCCTCCATCAATTCTGTGAAATTCAATGAGATTCAAACCCATTCAGCTTGGTTCAGTTCACTTCAGATCATTTCAATTTAGTTCAGGTCAACTTAATTCGATCTAAGTCAGATCAAGTCCGTTTAATTTATTTCACATCATTTCTCAATTACCTTAACTTCATTTGCTTTCAGCTCAGATAAATTCAGTTCGTTAATTTACTTCACTTTAGTTCAGCCCAGGTTAATTCCAGTCAAATCAGTGTCAGTTCACTTCAAGTCCCCTTGCTTCAGTCCGATTCAGCTCAGATCAGGTCCATTCAGTCTAACACAGCACATGCTCCGTCTGTCATCCTACGTTCCCTTCTGGTTTATGCTGCTGTGGTGTACCCCCAACTCCTCTATCAGGGATAACCCTAGTGGAGACAATACACTCCATCAGTTTAGAACAGTACGACTTGAAACTCTAAGATGGCAGCACTGGCAACACCAGACCATGCAGGGTTGGTCAGCAGAACTGACTGATCGAAGCAGCATTGTCTGCATATCATGAAGAAAGTCTTCTAGTAGGATGTTCAGACTCACGCAGCTGCAGCACCGGTTCCTAAGGCAGTGGACAACACCTGTACAAGTCATCGATCATCACAGGGATCGCCTGTTCGAATCCCCGTGTTACCTCCGGCTTGGTCGGCCCGTCCCTACAGACACAAATGGCCGTGTCTGCGGGTGGGAAGCCGGATGTGGGTATGTGTCCTGGTCGCTGCACTAGCGCCTCCTCTGGTCGGTCGGGGTGCCTGTTCGGGGGGGGGGACTGGGGTTAATTGCGTGATCCTCCCGTGCGCTATACGTCCCCCTGGTGAAACTCCTCACTGTCAGGTGAAAAGAAGCGGCTGGCGACTCCACATGTATGGGAGGAGGCATATGGTGGTCCGCAGCCCTCCCCGGATCGGCAGAGGGGGTGGAGCATCGACCGGGACGGCTCGGAAGAGTGGGGTAATTGGCCAAATACAATTATGGAGGAAAAAATCGGAGGGGGGGCATTTTTCTGTGTAAACGACGTCCTTTGAACACATTTGTCACTCCGTCTTGTGTACAGTTCGAGCGCGTTCCTTAATATTGTGGCGAACGTAGAAGTAATGACCAAGGTACCCTTTCAGTCTCCTGTATTGAACTCACGCAGAGACAAGAACCTAAGAGAAATGTGACGCAATACATGGTGGTGATCCCGAACAACAAAGTTGATCAGGGTTTCAGTACCAAAGTTACACAACACAACAGAATGACAACTACAATTACACCACACCTAGTAGTAATCACATAAACACATAAAACCCTTACAAAACATTTCATAACAACTGACAATCTGAACGCAGTGCCTGATGGGTAAAACAGGAGGGCACAATTCTGACGGGGTAGCCTCTTCGCTGCCATGTAAAGTGCACGTGATAACGTACATCTCATAACTCCAGTGGAAGGGTGTGGCGGCGTTGTTGGTTCAGGAACTTACTGCCCGGCAGCATTTCCAAGATGGCGGCCGAGTAAAACGGCTTCTTAAGAAAGGCTTTGCTGCTCTTTTGTTCTTCCCTCGTGAGCAGATGCAAAGCAAACAACAGGAGAGCCGTATACGGGGGAGCAATATCAAACGATTGCACAACCACGAGAGGAGAGCTGCAAAACAGGAAGGTTTACGCAATGCTCAGCTAACAACATAATCCTGAACCAGTTACTGCCCCTCTTTCCAATTTAACAGCGAGCCGGGCCAAACCCCAACGTGCGCGCACACATCCTCTTTCAATATTCATGTTGTATTGTGCGGCACTCTATAGGCACACATCCGCATTCATGAGCGTCAGTGTTGTATGTGTGTGTTGATGTTTTTGCACAGCTGAAAATACACACGTGCGTGTGTGTGTGTGTGTGTGTGTGTGCGCGCACACTCACACAAGCTCTCACAAAAACACAGCGAACACATGGACGATAGGCCCATGCCAACACACGCAGACTAGCGAGAGAAGGAAGAAATCTTAACAGTTTTTTGTTTTTTCTCTCTCTCCGATTGCAATCTGCCCAGTATCGTGCCACACAAAAGCCCACGTACACACAAACACGCACATAGGTCTGTAAGTCCGTGCACGCACACACGCTCGCTCGCATGCATGCACACACCGCTGCAGTTTAATAAGCCAATGACAAGCCTCCGTTTTACAGCCTTGGCAATATGATTATATAATAAGTGAGTTTATAGGTTCGAGAACATCATAAAAGTGAGCATGAGAGCTGCTTGCCAGACCTCAGGCTCACTAGCAGCAGCTCTGTGTGTCTTAATTGAAAGGCTTGTTTGGCTCTCGAACCTTTTTCTTGACGGAATCAGCTGGGGAGAGGTTTGGGAGTGTTGCTGGCTCCGGCAGCGAGTGCACAGGCCTGTGAGAAAAGCCATCAATTACGGATGCAGGGGAGCGTTCGTTTGATTTCAACTCAAATGTCTCACGCCTCTCCCTCTCTCTCTCTCTCTCTCTCTCTCTCTCTCTCTCTCTCTCTCGCCTCTCTCTCTCTCTCTCTCTCTCTCGCCTCTCTCTCTCTCTCTCTCTGTCTCACGCCTCTCTCTCTCTCTCTCTCTCTCTCTCTCTCTCTCTGTCTCACGCCTCTCTCTCTCTCTCTCTCTCTCTCTCTCTCTCTCTCTCTCTCTCTCTCTCGCACACATTGTCCCGGCCATAAAAAAACCTCCAGTCTATACATGAAGTCATCCAATCAAATATCTCGCCACATGTGTCGTACATGTTTGTGCCATAGTCGCCATAGTTGCCAAGTCTACTTCGCTGACTCATTATAACGTCAGCTGAGCAACTTGGGTGAATTATCCAGAGCAACTGTGAAACCACATATGCAAATGATAATCAACGAATATTAAGACGGGACTCAGCCCAACCACTGATTTGGGGAGGAAATTCCCATGTTTGTCATGGAACATCAGAATCTGACTGTAATTGAATGTGCGTGGTTTTCTAATTCGGTCCGTGCCCCCGTCGGAAGGTCAAAGACCTCGCTTTACCTCTGTGCCTTTATACTAGAACGATCAAGACGGTCATTATGGCCTTTTTGGATGTCCATCCATCCATTATCCAAACTGCTTATCCTGCTCTCAGGGTCGCGGGGATGCTGGAGCCTATCCCAGCAGTCACTGGGCGGCAGGAGGGGAGACACTCTGGACAGGCCGCCACAACTGCGAAAAAAAAAAAGATACAGACCTGCCGCCCCCCGAGTTCTCCCAAAATTGCATATATCTGCATTAAAATTAGTTTTAGATCAATTGCACAAAAAAGTTATAAGATCTACTTAAAACGACCATGAGCGGTCAAAATGACCGTCCCGTAATTTTCGCGTGATCGTGCGCGTCATGTCGCTATTTATGACGTGTTGGTCGCGTCATTTCTTTCGCCAGGTTCATCGCTCTGTCCTAGAAAAACACTGGCGTCCTCCAGTGCAGAGAAGTAGTCTACATTTGATTTTTGATTCTTGCCAACATGTCTGGTTAAGGACGCCGTTACGCACCATGACCGACGCGTTGCAGTGTTTACGGGCGTTGGACAGCGGCCATTTTAAATTGTTTGAAAAATAGTATTGAAAGTTGTTAAAATGTCAATTTTGGCGTTTTCACACCGGCCAAACCCCCCCCCCCCCCGCTAACATCCGCCTTTGACGGCCAATGCTACATTGACGGAAGGCGGATGTTAGCGGGTTTTTTGGCCAGTGTGAAAGGGGTATTTTTGGTGTCAGTTAGTTTCATAACAGACATACTAACACATGTAATGCATTAATACCTCAATTGGGTATTTATCCTGACAGAATATAGAGTTTAAAAAACCGCGTCGGTCATTTTGACCGCCCATGGTCGTTTTAGGTAGGGGTGAAATCCCGGTCGTTCTTAAGCTTCTTCGGGAGGTCAACGGAGGTGAGGGGCTCGCTGTGGCGCGCGCATTCAAACGCAAGCACAAACCCACACGACGTAATCCTAAAAATATCCACGCATTGAGGCCAAACCCTCTCTGGGTCTCGTAGATCGCGATCGTAGCCGGTGGGTTCGTTTTTGTGAGGCGGCGCTGCAGAGCGCCGGCGGGCCATGCGGCGCGGCACAGACCCTCTTTCAAAACCCTGCAACTCTCCGCCCGCGATGGACAGCGAAGATCAAACCTATTCATTAGAAACGCCATGTTGGGAATAATTCACGTGTCCGCGAAGACAATCACGCGCACGCGCAGTGAGTCCGGCCCCAGCGGTACCCCTTGCCCCTGTGACCTTGTGAACTGTGCGTGTACAGAACTGAGGCGGAACTAAACGGGTGGCTCCGGCGGCGTCATGAGAAGGACTCGCCGTCATCCGTGTAGAATGCGTGTCAGGGGATTGGGTAACTCTGCCAGGGGAAGAAAAGGCAGGCGGCACACACTGCACACATTGTTGAAACGGAA
Organism: Lampris incognitus; assembly: GCF_029633865.1. Taxonomy (NCBI): domain Eukaryota; kingdom Metazoa; phylum Chordata; class Actinopteri; order Lampriformes; family Lampridae; genus Lampris; species Lampris incognitus. Next base: position 17,181,383 of record NC_079225.1, on the reverse strand, counting down.
GACATCTCAATAACACCAGACAAGTGTGTAGTATGTAGGGGGGCGACTTCAGACTTCGTGTGTGTGTGTGTGTGTGTGTGTGTGTGTGTGTGTGTGTGTGTGTGTGTGTGTGTGTGTGCGTGTGTGTGATGAGAGTAAGTTTGCATGTGTAAGGGGGCATTTTGTCATGTATGTGCATGTGCAGACGTATGTATATATAGTTGTGTGTGTGTGTGTGTGTGATGTGAGTGAGTTTGCATGTGTAAGGGGGCATTTTGTCATGTATGTGCATGTGCAGACGTGTGTATATATATTTGTGTGTGTGTGTGTGTGTGTACATATGTGTAAGATGAGATATTGAAAAACGCTCACACACAAACAAAAAGAGTGTCCACGCTGAGGTTTAAGGATGCAAACATCTTCTCAAGTATTTAATGGTCCCTAGTGCTGTACAAACACAAAAGTGCCACTCAGTACATGTGTGTGCACACATTTGTGGGTGTTTCTATGTGTGTGTGTTTGAAAATGTCTCCGGTCATAACCCCCCTTAAAACCCAAACATAATTAGCTATCGCAAATGACCCCTCATTACTCAGTATGCCACAATTTTAGGTAGAGGGTCACAGCACAGTGTGTGTGTCCCTGTGTGTGTCTAGTGTTTCTCTGTGTGTTGGAGAAAGAGGGAGAGAAGGACAGAGAGGAGGAGGAGGAGGAGAGAGTTTGCGCCTGTGTGCATGTGTGTGTGTGTGTGTGTGCATGATTTGTCATCAGGTCTTTGTTTTCTCCTCTCTCAGTGTGTTTGTGTTTACCTCTGGCTCTTATCTGATCTGGCCGCTCGGTGGGCCACACAGGAGGTCAGACTCACAACACGGCGAGTGGAGGATGCGGTTTCGGTTCATCTCAAAGATGGATCACCGGGGCTCAGCCTCTGCGACAGCAGCTCCTTCCTACCTGCTGAGCAGAGGGCTGGCAAAAGTTGAACAAAAAAAAGAAAACAACAAACAAAACATTTTTTTTCACATAGAGGTCACAACAAGGGAGAAAGACTTCGGCGTTCTGGTTTGAGATGAATGATTATTGGGGGAGGGGGCGACCCGGAGTGGGGGGGGCCTAGTTTTCAAAATGAAACGCTTCGACATGATGAATGTGCTGTAGTCCGTCCATCCCCAGTCTTTCCTGCTTGTCTCGCCACACGTTCCGGGTCTGTCCTGAAATAGCTGTGGACTGTCCTTGCAGAGCAGAGGTGACACTTCCTCCATTAAGGCCACTTGCTCCTCGCTGGTAAGAACAGCATAGCTGTCTGTCTGTTCACACCTCCCGGGGCCCCACGGATCATTACATAGATGGATCTCCCCGTGACCTGCCATTCAAGTTTGTCGTCTTGTTCTGCCGTCCTCTTTTCTCTTCCTGGCAACAAGAAAATATTATCTGTTGTTCTGTCTTTTTATTTTCCTGTCATGTAAAGTGGATAATAATAATAATAATAATACTTTATTGAAGATCCATTCAATTGATTGATTGATTGATTGATTGGTTGGTTGGTTGGTTGATTGATTGAAAGGTTAGAGGAAAGTGTGATTGTCTTTGTGGTCATCATCATCATCATTAATCATCATCATCACCACAACCTATATCCTTTTCCTCTGCGCCTTACAGTGTTAACAGACGACAGTCATCCAGGCAACGCTTACAGTAAGCTCCATTATGGGCTTCCTGACTCACATTCCAACCAAACGACCCGGCCGACGGATGCCCGGCGCGGAGCATGCCTCCCTATTCTCACACAGCACCCCATACATGCTCCTGAACGTACCCATGCTTTGAAAACATCCGGGGTCCTATCAAGATGCCCTGCAGTCTGCCTCAGAGCGACTCCACACATCTCTCAGCCAGCTGGCTCACATAATCAGGGGCTTTGAGCGAACACCCCGGAACGTCGGCATTCCCTCGGATATCATTCCCATTCTTGCCCCGTACCGCTGTCACTGTGAGTAAGAGGGGCTCAGCGCCGACACCCGCGGCAGTAATGGGATGGACAGATGTTTAGATGTGGGGGAGACTGGGGGGACCCCTGGGGCCCCACAGCAGCGCTGCCTGACAGAAAGCAATCAGCTTGATGTGGAGGAACAGAGCACCGTACTGTACATTCCCAGCAATATGAGCCAGGAAAGAGTGTTTTAGATATAGAGCTGGATAAAGAGGCAAAGAAGCGGTGGGGAGCTGGGGTGGCGGCGGCGGGGGGGAGTTGAGGGTAGCGGTGCTGATTGAGAGGTCGTGAGGGACATACCAAAACAGTTTAACTAGAGGAAAAGAAGGAGTTGAAAAAAAAAATATATATAGAAGGGATGTCTAAGTGCATCGGGCAATGCACAATGCGGTATTTTGTGCAAAAGTTCTTGGAGCAAGTACAGGCAACTGAGGGAGATGGGAGGTTACGCCAAAGGGGGTGGGGTGGGGAGGGGAGCGGTGGGGAGGGGGATGCGAATGAGTCATGTTGGCAGGAGAGAAGGGGGAAACAGCTGAGAGGTTTTTTGAAGTGCGTCTTTGGCACCGCTCACACTTTTATTTTGGCTGAGGTAAGGTGATACTTAGGAGCAGAGGGTCCCTTGCTGTCTGTCTGTGTGTCTGTCTGTCTGTCTCTCTCTCTCCCCCCCTCTTTCTCTCTTGCTCTCTTCCTCTCGTCCTCACCCCTCCTTCATCTCTCCCTGCCAAGTTTTTTTGTCCTGGGAGGTGATGTGAGTGTTTCCACATGCGGTAGGCCAGTGCTACTGGTTTGGCCCGTAACACTGACTCGACACAAAGCCCCCTTATAGACACTGAACGGCAAACAGG
>NC_079225.1:17098572-17173572 GCF_029633865.1 Lampris incognitus | reverse complement strand
GAGGGATACGGGGGGGGGGGGGAGACAATGGCACGGACAGAAACACAGAGCGTCCATCCAGCCAGAGGAAGTCCCCTAATAAAAGGCTTCCTGTCTCGCTGAGTGTCCCGGCTCTCTGATGGCTTTTCACCGAGGCCTGCTTGACACCAATTAAACCTGCTCTGGGCCCGACAGGCCCCCCAGGACATGGCAGCTAGACGGCAACACGCATGAGGGCCGAGCGCTGGCTTCCTATGTGCAGATACAGCACAACACACGCAAGGACACACAGGCAAACACAGACACACAAGCACAAATAGAGATGTGAGGAAGCCAGCCAAACACAACTACCCACACATGTGCAAACATACACACACGGTGCAACACGGAATTCCTTGACGCACATATTGTCACTCTTGATTTCCAAGGCCACTGTACATGGGTGTCCATGCAAGTGCATGAAAATGTGTGTGTGTGTGTGTGTGTGTGTGTGTGTGTGTGGGAATGTAATTCAACATGTGGGTGCATAAGTACCTATGAAAACATTCAGACAGACCGAGGTCCGGCTGAGTTCTCCTGTTGTGTGGCCGTAGATCCAGGGGGAGATGGGATGGCGGGTCTGAGGATAAGGGATTGGGCCAGCGGATTACAGGGTGGGGTGGGGGTGGCAGGCTTGGGGGGTGGGGGTGGAAATTGGGCCCAAAGCCCAGCACAGCATGCCACGCTCCAGGCTTCATCCAGCGCAGCTTCAAAGAGCTCTGAAATCTCTCCAGAGCCACTCAGACAAATTACAGTTATAAACAAGTCCCCCCCCCCCAACCTCCCCATTACCACTACCCCCCCCCCACCCCCTGGCGGGAAGACAAACGGGCAGGGATGCTGTTGCCCCGGCGACTGAACCCTGACCGGCCTGCCCGGCCGCTGACCGTATGTTTCCAGCTTTGTTTGTTTGTTTGTTTGTTTGCTCAAAGACACAAGAGATTGCGGTGGCGGGAGGTAGGGGTGAGGGGTTATCTTCACAGAGCTCCAACCGAAAGGAGGGGGGGAGAAAAAGGGACGTCCAATTACATGTGATTTAGTTCATCCTGGGGTATTATGGGCCCGAGACTTTGATTGGTGAAGATAAGCTGGACTGTGAGTGGGCCATAATGAGTCAGTGCCCTACGGGAGAGCTGGGTGTACCTCGCTCACTTGTTGCTTACTGTAAAACAGGAGTGTGTGTTTGTGTGTGTGTGTGGGGGGGGTGACATTTAAAATTGTATCCTCATTATGTGCGATTGGAGTTTGAGAGCGACCGATTTGCCATTTAAAAATAAATAAATAAATAAACGTCTGTGTGCGACCTCTTCAAAATGAGACGGTCTGGGTGGGATGGTACGGGGGCTTCGCTGAGAGAGGTGGTGGGGAAGGAGATGGCGGATGCCACCAGACCTCACCTCCTGTTGGCAGATATTTGCCGATTGCTACATTTTTCATCAGAGAGGCTTGGCCTCCTTCACAGCTTGTTATCGAAATCACTACAGTCAGGTGTCCACACCGCTCAGCAGGCTAAAACGTCAGCCCCGTCCTCACGCTGCCGACAGTTTTTGAATCTGGTTCGCCACCTTCTTCAAAAACCACTGTCCATCCTTCTTTCCCATCACTCTCAACGGAGCGGTTTGCCAAAAATAAAGGCCGCGAAATCTAATTTGGAGAAGAAATCGCCCGTCATACTCCCGGCGTGCACGTATGCAGGTAAACTCCTCTAATGCCCTCTTGTCGCTCCTTTTCTCCCTGCGTAACACCACGGGCCGTCAGAAGGTGTGGAATCTGACAAGGCCATAGCTCAGAGCCCTCAACTGTACCTCACATTGAATTGTTAAGAGCATACCCGCGAGGGGCTCGGGGAAAGGGCGAGTGATCCATCACCGCTCCCCTTTTATCTGGTTTGGCTAAGAGGAAAGCCAGATAAACACTCTCTGGTGCCATTTCTCCAAGGTCAATCCCTTTGTGACACTAAAGCGGAGTTGGAGATCCCCCAGACACCGAGGTGAGAATAAGAGGCAGAAGAAAGCGAGGGCGAGGGAGGGAGAGACAGATGGACCGACCCAAAGAGAGAGAGAGAGAGAGAGCACCTACGAGGGAATGATACAGACAGACAGACCGAAGGAAAGGCAAAAAGAGAGAATGAGAAACGATGAAGAAAGAAAAAGCAACGGAGGCACGGAGAGGGAGCGAGAGAGAGATGGCTTAACATAAATGTTTAAATTCAGGAGCTGTAGGGAATGTACCTCCCAGTCCCTAGCCCCGACAGATCAATCACGCTGATATCAGACGGTCATGGGAGGAATGTCAACAGCACTCACCTCTAACCCTGTGTGTGAAGGCATTACAGTGGAGCACTGACCTCTGGTTCTCCTCAGGCTGACCTCCAGGCAGCCCTGCTCTAATGGAGATTTTATGGATGGTGTTTCACTTTATAGAGACTGGCTCTCTCAGGCGGCTCTGGGAGCCAGATGTGTCAGAGCTGGCGTAGATAAAACCAGCCCAATTACCAGAGGTGGATAGAAAACTGAGCCCTGTAGTTAAAGCTGCAGTAGGTAACGCTGAACATTGTAATGCAAATCCTTCCGCCTCTCTCGCTCTCTCTGCTGCCGCCTCGTATCACTCCGCTAAGCCCCTCCCACCAAATGACGTCCGCATCGCCCTTCCGCCCCTTACGCTCGTGCACAGCCAGGAAATGTCAACGCGAGACTCGTGGAACTTGTATCGTAGTTGATCATCTGTTCATGTAAAACATATTTATTTTTTCAGCGAATCTCTTACACTAATATTGTACATGGGGGAAAAGCCCATTTCGCGTGGGTCTTGTTGATGTTTTGGGTTAAAACCACAAGCGACCGGCGGAGCAGGGCGGACACGCGTCTGCGTTTGTAGAGCAGCCAATAGGAAGGCCCTCTCTCTGAAGTGACCCTTGATTGGCTAAAATCTCCCGTCCCGGGCTAGACTTTCTAAAGCCTGAATACAAAGCCGACAGGAAGTGCAGAAGCTTAGTTTTCGCTCAGACCACTTGAATTACTCTATGCTGAAAGGCAGAGGTGTAAAAACCAGGTCCAGAAAGTAAAAGTCCAAACCATGTATTTGCTCCACTCATGCAAGGAGTTTCTACACACCAGGAGATTCTAGTCAACAGCACTCCTCAACTAGGTAGGGGGAAACTACTTAATGAAATCAGCCTGTTTAGTAACATGGTTGGAGCAAATACACGGTTTGGGTATTTACTTTCTGGACCGGGTTTTTACACCTCTGCTGAAAGGTTATGATGGAAGTTTTGCCCAATGATGCTATTAACAAATGGCCTACCCCAGCTTCAAAGTAAGGTGCTTCAGCTAAACTGGACATGCTTTTGCAGGGTCCTGTCCAGTAAGTGAATGGGTTCAACTTAAATGTAAGTTTTGGGTTGATGATGAAAGTGTATGTAAATTCAGTGGCTGTATTGGTTCTAAACAGTTGTGTTGTTTGTTTGTTTTTTGCCTCTAACAATTACCATAATTAAGAAAATGGGGACTTATATTAGTTGATGACGAAGAGTAGAAGTTGTGATGATGATGACGACAGAAAGATGACATGGATAGTCACGTGATGCTGAAGATAATGACAATAGCAATGGAAGGGATGATAATGAAGAGGAGAAGGAAGACTTTCATGTGGGCCATGGCATGAGAAATAAATAACCTGCAGGCTAACGGTGATGATGACAAACTTGATGCTTCTAATGACCGCGATGACAGCCGTGCACAACCCTACAGGAAGCCATGTGTTCAACAGCAAATCCTCCAAAGTCTTTTCCTCCAACTGACCACTAAACCCTTAAACCCCCTTTCGGCCAGCCCCCAGAGACATCCATGGAGAGCGTGAAGCTTTCAGAGACTCCTGAGAATGAGTCAGAGAGAAAAGGAAGGAGAGAGTGAGTTAAAGGCCCAGTTCCAATTACCCGCCTTGGCCCTAGCCCTCCGTTTTGCGCGCGGCTGCATAGGATAGCGAGTCCTGTTATTTTGGACATCGAGGGGTAGTGGCCATCTAGCCCTCCAAATGGCACTCCGAACGGCCCGTCTTCAGATCAGACTTCGAATGTAGTGATAGAAGAAAATTCCCAGAATGCTTTGCGAATCGAGGCACCCTGACACGGAACATGGCTACCGGTGTGGGGTAAGAAACCCATAAATGCGTATATCTTCGCAAATAATCATGCAACTTTTTTTGAAAAGTCCTCCGGAATATCTTAGTTTAACGTAGATGCAACGGAATATGTCAGTTGCTCGTTATAACAAGCATTTTAGAAAAATCGCTATTCAATGACGTCACAATAAATTCTGTTGTCTGTTTTCGAACTACAGACATGAAATATATATCAAATCGAGCAGCTCGGTCCCACCCGGGTTGCTACAACGAATGACACTTAATAACAACAGTCGTAAACATTCATAAGGATTCCTCCATGTTGTATGACCCATGGCAGACATTTCTACGGGTAGGACTACGCTGAAATAACCGATGTGTAAACATATGTAACCGGTTATTTTCTTGCCCGGTGCGGGATTCGATACGGGATGTACTGCACCACAAGGCGACGTCGCTAACCGCTCGGCTAAAGGGTCAGACCCGTCAGCAAGGGACTAACGTCTCTTATTAGTAGTTTACACATACTTCCTGCCTATTGTCAATCGATTGATCTGTCTTGCTCTGTTCTGCAAATAGTTGATAATGGTAGCAAGCAGCGGGCTTTAATATAAAATGTGTATAACGTTATAATCATGTCCTGAGCAAACCAGCCAACTAATCAAATTCCGAGCAGCAGACGTAACGATGATGGTGATGACGTAACGAGTGGCGTCCCATTTCCTCGGTAAAGATTTCAAACCCTACTCCTGGTAGCTCCGTTCTGAAGGCCCACTCCCCAGTAGAGGGCACTCCAAAACTAGGGGTAGGTCTAGGTGGTGGTGGTGGTGGGGGGGGACTGGGATTGGGCCATAGCCAAATGCAGACATGGAGGGTGAGAGAGATTGTGAGAGAGAGAGAGTGTTAGAGAAAGAGAAAAAAAGCAATTAAGAGTGAAAGTGCATGCTAGAGCGGTTTGAATTTTCAAAAAGCTCAAGAAACCGACTTTAACAATGACCCATCTTTTATACAATATTAACAAAATCACTCCTTTATGTTAACATGCCCCCCAAAAAGAGCTAATCTTTAACCACAGAATCGATTCAGAGAGAGCGAGAGAGAGAGAGTGAGGGAGAGTGAGAGAGAGAGAGAGTGGGGGGGGGGTGTCAGCAAGCGGAGATCATATGTCAGGTCCACTGTGGTCCATTTGGCCTGGAGACAGCTGCAGCCACAACTGACAAATCCAGAGGGGCCCCTTCCTCCATAGGCACCGGGAAAGCACCGGGAATTAACCAATGTCTCAGCTCTCCTCTCCTTGGGGAACCACTCTCTCTTTAGGAGGGAGGCAAGAAAGCGGAGGAGAGGTTCATGGCTGGTTCCCAGTGCCTCCACTGATACCTCTGTTCCACATGACTCCCCCTTCATAATCCCAAGGCACGACAAATCCCATGGACCCAGGAGGCACAAAACTTCACTCCAGTCCCCTTTTCCTTGCTCCATGTCTCTTCCTCTCCCTCTCCCCATCCTCTGAGGTGTCCTCCCCCCACCCCCTTTACATCGGGCTATGTTGCCTTTTTTTTTTGTGTGGTTTGTTCACGTGCATTTGCGTGTGTGTGTGCGTGTCACAGAGACTTTGTGCTGGGGGACCGTGTCTGTGTGTGGGGGGGGGGGGAGTGTTGGAGGTAGGGGTTTGTAGGGGTGGGAGGGGGTGCAAGTGTGAACAGCTGTGATGAATGGTTGACTCAGGCAAGATAATGCAGTCATGCCGTTAGCGCTGGACATGGCTGACACGTGTGTGTGTGTGTATGTGTGTGTTCTTGTTCATTTGTATGTATGTGTGTGTGTGTGTGTGTACAAAAATCAGCCAAAAAATTAAAATGCACTGACAGGGAAGTGAATAACATTGATTATCTCATTACAGTGACACCTGTCAAGGGGTGGGCTGTATTTGGCAGCAAGTGAACAGTCAGTTCTTGAAGTTGATGTGTTGGAAGCAGGAAAAACAGACAAGTGTAAGGACCTGAGCGACTTTGACAAGGGTCAAATTGTGATGGGTAAACAACTCGATCAGAGGATCTCTAAAATGGCAGGTCTTATGGGGTGTTCCCAGTATGCAGTGGTCAGCACCAACCAAAAGTGGTCCAAGAAAGGACAACCGGTGAACCGGTGACAGGGTCATGGGCGCCAAGGCTAAATTCTGCACATGGGGAGCGAAGGCTAGCCCGTCTGGTCCGATCCCACAGAAGAGCTGCTGTAGCTCAAATGGCTGAAAAAGTTAATACTGGCTATGATAGACAGGTGTCAGAACACACAGAGCATCACAGCTTGCTGCGTATGGGGCTGCGTTGCTGCAGACCGGTCAGAGTGCCCATGATGACCCCTGTCCACCACCGAAAGCACCTACAATGGACACGTGAGCGTCAGAACTGGACCATGGAGCAGTGGAAGAAGCAGCCCTGGTCTGATGGATCACGTTTTTTACATCACATGGACAGCCTGGTGCATGTTCATCGTTTACCTGGGGAAGAGATGGCACCAGGATGCACTATGGGAAGAAGGCAAGCCAGCGGAGGCAGTGTGATGCTCTGGGCAATGGGGAACCCTGGGTCCTGGCATTCATGTGGCACGCGCCACATACTTTGACAGGTAGCGACCACCTTAACATCGTTGCAGACCCAGGTACACCCCTTCATGGTGATGGCAGCGGCCTCAGGTGGTTTTAAAGTTTTGGCTGATCGGTGTAAACACTAACCTTGTGGGGACTAGCGGTCCTCATGGGGACCAAAGCCCGGTCCTAGTGAGGTCCTGGTTGAGGTTGGGTTACGGTTAGGGTCAGGCATGCATTGGTTATGGTTGAGGTTTGAGTTAGGCTGTCCACAATGAATGGAAGTCTATGCAATGTCCCAGTAAGGACGGCTGCGCAAACGTGTGTGTATGTGTGTGTGTGTGTGTGTGTGTGTGTGTGTGTGTGTGTGTGTGTGATGCTTTTAAACGAGCCACAGTCACAGTTCAAAGAGGTCTGCCGCTCGCTGGCAGAGCCCGGTCCCTGCTGTGCCTGTAAAAGAAGGAGAATGAAGCAGGTAAGGTGAAATGAATGAGAATGGGTACTGGGAACAAAAAAAAGAAAAAAAGAAAAGAAAGGCGGATGTGAGTGCAAAAATGGGGCCATCAGGTAAAAAGTATGTGTTGTGTGTGTGTGTGTGTGTGTGTGTGTGTGTGTGTGTGTGTGTGTGTGTGTGTGTGTGTGTGTGTGTGTGGTGATGGTGGGGGGGGGGCAGTAGCTAAAAGGGTGAGAAAGGTAGAGGGAGGGTTTGATGTTTGGAGAGGGAGTGCAGCAGGGGAGCTCATCGTAATGTATCTATTGAAGTTCGGGCCTCTGTGTTTGATACAGTACATCTGTTCCCCATTTCCCCCCGTTTCACCCAGCTGTGCACTCTCACGTGTACAGGAACAATAAGACCCGGCACCATAAATTCCCTCACTCCCTCGGCATCCATCTCCCTCAGCATCTATCTCTCTCTCTCTCTCTCTCTCTCTCGCTCTCACCCTCTCTTCCTCTTTCCCGGTTTTACGCGTGGACATGACGAGAGTCTCTCTCATCCCCTGCCCCCTCTCTCTACCCTGCCTCTTCTTTTGACAATACGGGGCTTTGCCTGCAACCCCCCCCCCCCTTCCCGGCCCCGATGTCTGCCTCAGATTGCTGACTCGGCTGAAACATCCGCATCGCAGACGCCCCACTGTAGGGTAAAGCGCAAATGAATTGATTTCTTTCCTCCTGAGGTTGGGGGTGATGGTGGGGAGGTCATTGCATCTTATGCGCTGTTTTCCGATGACCATCTCACGCACGCACGCGCACACACACAAACACACACACACACACACACACAAACAGACACTCCCCCATCATCTCCTCCACCCCCACGCCCGCTACACAGCAGCTAGCAGAGAGTGGAAGTATCAGTTGGCCCCCGGCAGGTCCGCTGGGGTCTGGGTGCGCGGTAAATGAAATATGGTAGCTGTCGCATTAGGAAATCCATTGAAGTTAATGAGGGCCGGTGTACTCGGCGGAGCCACATCTGCTGCTGGTTAGGCGCCAATCCCCCTCTCCCCTCTCCCATCCAGACACCACTATGGGGACTACAGTGGGGAGCGAAGGGGGCGAGGATGGGGGGGTGGTCTGGGATTGGAGCTTGGGGTGGGAGGTGGGGTTGATGCCGATGGAGAAACTGGACCTGGGGTATTGAGTGGTACCGGACAGCGGTTGGCCAGAGGACTGGCAAAGGAAACTGAGTGGCTCATAGGTCGTGACCCCTGGGTAATTCATAATGGTGGCTAGATAGAACATCGAGTAATGGATACGCGACTGTTATCAGGGCTATCAGCTGGCTAAGCTGTAGTAAAACCAAGGAAACCAGCTACACCCCACCCACGTACAACAACAACATATGGTATCGACCCGCCATCTGAGATTCTTTAGGATGTATGATGTTTCAGTACCCACCTCGATACTGCAGCTGGTTCCTTTGAAGGTCAACCAACATCACTAATAAAAGAATCAAAATCGTCTGAAATATTATTTGCTATAATGAGCTGTGAAGCAGAGCTTAGCAATTTGGAAGTATCAGCTATTGCAGTGTAATTGTGATGGCAGCTCAGATACACCAGTCTGGGTGCACACGAGTCTTCTGGGAAGGGGATCCACCATTAAATCAGCAACATTATACTATAACAGAGTCCCAGCATCAGATGGGGCAAAATGTATCTGAATAGGAATCCAATTGGGAGATTATGCAGAGAGCAACTGAATTAATAATGAGAAGAGAAGATTTGATTACTTGCAATTCCACACTGAGGCAATGATGGAGGATCAAAACAGACAAGACGTGTCAGGATAATACACAAAAACCTTCTGTAGCAGAGCTTTTTAGCCCACACTGGCCACCACGGGGTATCAGTACAGCAGAGGTTGTCTGTGGGGTGACAGGGTCAAAAGTTTAATGATAACTTATGCAAGTAACGGGGTGAATGAGTGAGAGAACTAGCGGTCCATTGACAGGTAGACAAATGGTTCAGAGCAGCCTTGAATGGCTTTTCACAGCTCTTTCAGAAAAGGCTGTGAGGGCTGGTGTGAGGGAACAGGGCTTTCTGGTTCAGACGGAGTCCAGGATTGCTTGTCTGGAGACAGAGAGTGATTGGGACGGCACAAATGGAATCTGATGACTCTCAAAACATTTTACTACAACGGATGTAGGTCGAACGGGATTCTCAAATTATTTTCAATTTTTGTTTGAATTTGCTTCAGGTACCAGAGGGGTGGTGTTGGCATCAGAACAAATCAGTTAGCTTCAGGTAACCTGTCAGTCACCGAAAAGTACGGAAATTTTACATTTAAATATTTACCTATGGGGGTAAAATGGTGATTGCTCAGCCTGAACGCAGCGTCCCAGATTTGAATCTGGCTTCAGGACTTTTGCTTGCTTCTTACTTCATCTCCGTGTTTCCTGTCTATCACTACTATCTTATCTTATAAAGGCTACAATGCCCCCCCCCCATGATCTACAGATGCACTGATATACCTGCCAATATTCAGTGTCAATTGATATAATTAACCATTTGTAACGATCAGAACTGGCCAACAACCAATGGTCATCTCCGATTGTGTCCTGTCAAGCAAAAGGGAAAACAAAAACATCAGGAATGCACCATGGGATGCATTCCTGAAAGAAATAAAGAAAAATGTAGGTTTGCATTACTTTAAAGCGGCTGTAGACAACTTTCAACCCCCCCCCCCCAGCATTTCCAAGTGTTTTTATTATTTGTGCTGCTGTGGTAAAGACAACCGGATCTGTTTATTAGCAGCCTGGCTACTGTCCAAAGCAAGAAACAACCGTAAGAATCCCAATTTGAATTCTGATCTCAGTGCTATGATAAAGGCAGAGTAAAACATCCGGTAGTATTAATAAGTAGGCAGGTTTTGTTACTTACTGATCCAGTAGAAATAATGCCAACTTAATGTCGGTTTGGAACCCTCTCAAGTCCCGGGTGTTGTATCGAACTCTGTTTCCCCGTGGAGATCTGTTTCCCCCTAGCCAGAGTTCGATACAACACCGGGACACTTTATTAACCTTAACCTAACCACAACCTAACGTGTATCTTAACCTAACGTGTATCTTAACCTAATCGTAACCGATAGCTAACCTGTTTCCATGCAAACGCTTTCATCTGGATAGGGGGAAACGGATCTCGACGGGGAAACAAGAGTTTGACACAAAACCAGAGCTCTCTCCATGGAGTGAATGCCCGTCGGAGATTCACTCCTGTTTTACCTGTTTCTGTCACTCCCTCTTAGCCTTCTTTGCCTCCTCCCTCTTAGCCTTCTTTTTCTCTTGCCGGGTAGAGTTTCCACTGTTACTTTGGTTGTTTCACCGTCTGCCATTTCCGCTACTGGGGATAAATACTGATAGCTACCAGGGAAAACAAAAGCACCATCCTCTTCCTGTTTTGGTTGCTCAATGGTTGACGCACTTCCTTTGTGCCATAAATCGAGCCTTAGTTTTCCCAGGAGACCGTACCCAGTGGCAGATAGAATTGCACAGTGAAAACGAGGCTTATAGGGAACCAATCTAAATGCCAATGGTGTCATAATTCTATAACCATTGCACTGTGCAGTCAGCATTTACATCATAATAAGTTAAAAAAGAAAAGTTGTCTATTGCCGCTTTAAAGTTGTGTAGTCAAAATGGTGTTTTTTAGAGTGGCAAGATTTCAAACAGTTGAACATAAAACTTCTGGAAGCCGAACCATATATTTTTTATTTTAATTATCGGGAAGTCAGTATCAGCTAAATCATACTGCTCCACCGTTAGTCAAGAAAATAAGCTTTCCCACCTTCATCCCACTATTTTACCTCTTCGTATGCCAAATCAAGCCAGCCTGCCACTCAAAACAGGTTAAGAAATGTCTCAGTTACAATCTGAAGACACCATGTTTTTGTATTAGTATGGGGGTGGAGATGCAATTAGAAGCAATCATGCACACAATGACAAAAATTCTGTGGCTTTTCAACAAAAGCGCACCATGAATCCTGGAAAATAAAAGTGTGGCGATTGAGATTGGGCTCAGACCTACCCAACGGGCGTTACAAAAGAGGTGAAGGAGCAGTCACTTAACCTTTCCCAAACCTCCGACAAAACCCCGCTTGGTCAGCACCCAGTAAGTTGTCTGGTCATTTGTCAACTACACTTCATCTTTGGCCAGCGTTCTCACTATGGACCCCACTGCCATCCATCTTCACCGTGCATTCTAAGTGTCTGTCCTCAGTGTGTGTTTCACGCCATTTGTCAATAGTTCAGAGTGCATCTTCAGCTATTCGTCTTCAGCAAGCATCTTAAGTGTGCATTCTTAGCGTCCATCCCGGGTCATTAGTGGTCAGCGTGCATAATGGATGAATGGGTGGGTGGCTATCTGTGTTATGCAGGGAAGAAGGGAGGGGGGGGTCCTCACCTCTTGTTTGTAGGTGAAAGACACGTTGATTATGTCACTTGGAGATAAAGAAATAAATATCCTGTCATCTTACAGATATAGCCATCCAGGTGCTTGTTAGCAACAGCTAACTTCCTGCTGCCACTAAGACGGAGTCTTTATGTGTGCTAACGTTACAGGGTTATTAATTGTTCACCATTTTGCAGTCTGGGAACATTAGAGAGAACCAAATCCGTTATCCATAGTCAGCGTGGCTGACATTGTGACAGGTTGAAAAAAAAGATCATAATAAATAATGTGATTTTGGAAAGCTGAACAATGCCTGGTTTGGAATGGGCTTCCCAAATTGGGAATGAATGTGAAAACTGTTCTCTTTTTTTGTTTTGTTTTCCCCTCCCTTTCTAATGGCTCAAACCTGCCCCCCCCCCGCATATATTTAAGTCGGTGACAATTCAGTTTAAGATTGTTTTTTTGATTTTGATTTAGGAGGCGGTAAGATGTGGCTCGCAGTACCTCGGTCCCATGTGTGTGTTCTGTCTGCATACTTGGCAGCGGATCAAGGTAAATGTGGTATGAGCAAAGGAGTGAGCTAAGCAAGGCGGTGGGGGGGGGGTGCATTTGAAAGAGTAAGAGAAAAAGAAAAAAGAGAGAGAAAGTGTTCAACAGAGAAGAGAGTTTGTAGCTCTCATTTGTGAACCTCGGCCCTGCGTTCATCGTCTGAAAACACTACTCCTCCCCTTCTACCTCAGCCTCCACACTAAACGAGGTTAATAAACTCAAGCCTTCACTACCATAACCGGCACCCCCTCCTCCAATCTCTCTCTCCTCTCTACCTCCACCTCGCTCTGCTCTCCTAAGCTGGCACTCCTCCACCTCCCCTCCTAAGACTTCCCTCCTTCCCTCTTTCATCTCAGCTGAAGCTCTTTCTTCCTCTTTTCCTCACCTCTTTTTTTTTATCGTCATTGTTGCAGGCGAAAGCTCTGGGATTTCCTCCCTCTATTTCCCAGGACAGAGCTGCAATTAGAGCTCAGGAGAGAAGAAGACCAGCTGTGCAGAGTCAGAGCTGGGTAGTGGGGACAGCAGGAAGATGAAGATGACAGCGCCTCTTAGTGGTAAGGACGTGAAACTGCGTACATCTGGCTGATTTTTTTTTTTTTTGACTTCACATTTTCAATATGGGCAAGGGTCAACATGACCAAACAGGAATTACAGACCATCATAATGAACAATGCGTTGTATTTTGACCCGGTGCGTCTCCGGTCCCCGTGTATTCAAACACGACCGAACACACTGTGGCAGGAACTAAAAGTGATACCAAGGAAATGTGAAGAATGCATCAAACAGCCTTGGGATGTTCTTATCTTAGTCAGCATGTGGACGGGGGGACATCCTAAAAGAGAAAAATATGCAATATGTGAACCTATAGATCACAAAAACATTATGGACCAAGTCAAGCAGCTGCAACCTGAATACACTCAGGAATGTTGTTAGGGCTAGGCAAAGATATCATGTACAATTGCATTGCGTCCATGCATGATAAAAGTTGTGGGCGTGTACCACACACATACTCACACACACACACACACACACACACACACACACACATAAATATGTGCTTGTTCACCTACACACCTGTAGCCCAAGGGCATAGACTCAGCAGAATTAATAAGAAACTTGTTGCCTTATTTTTTTAATATAAATTCTTTCTTTGTTGTTCTATGGTAAAGAGTGGTCACAGCCAAACAAAATGCCATGGAAAGCTGATCACAGAATAATATTTAAAGTGGGGTTTGTTTCCTTCCCTAAGTTTTCCCAGTGTGGTAAACCCCCTTTTTATTTGGTACTTCTTTTTAACAGTTTGCGACACAGGTCTGGTCGTAGCAATATAGCCGAGGGCCACCGAATGGTCTGCTGTGACTCAAGGCTCAAAACTGCAGCGCTCCCTTTAACATTAACTGCCCCCGTCTTGATGGGCAAACGCACAGGAATAATGGCGCCAGTAATGGTAACCTAAAGCAGATTAGAGCCCATCTAATTACATCCAGTTACTTTTTCTGCTGTCCTTCTATATACTTCAGGGACCACTGATGGGGCAATTTCAGAATAAATGACAATTTATATACAACAATGATTGGCGTGTTCATCCTTTATGTGCTGGTCTTGGCTGCGACTGAAATCTATCGAGGCGAGACTTCCGGTGGAGAGAGGAACGGAGTAGACGCGTTTGCCACGCTCTCCCACGACTTTCCAATCCATCCATCCATCCATCCATCCATCCAAACCGCTTATCCTGCTCTCAGGGTCGTGGGGATGCTGGAGCCTATCCCAGCAGTCATTGGGCGGCAGGCAGGGAGACACCCTGGACCGGCTGCCAGGCCATCACACAGGGCCGACACACACACAAACACACACATTCATACCTAGGGGCAATTTAGTACAGCTGATTCACCTGACCTACATGTCTTTGGACTGTGGGAGGAAACCGGAGCGCCCGGAGGAAACCCACTCAGACACGGGGAGAACACTTTTTAATAACCTGAACCCTAGTTTAATTTCTTATTTTTTTTTAGTAAGGACAGACGCCGTCTATAAACTGCACTATGGCATCCAAAACAAAACAAACTCAAAAAGAAGACGCCAAAAAAGACGACGATTCCACCGACGCTAAAGGCATTGTTAGCATGCAGACCCGCGCTGACTTCCCGGGAGAGCACCGCGAGTCTATGAACTATATCGAGGCCGTTATGAAACACACATAATTGGACGGGCACTCATTGAAT
Organism: Lampris incognitus; assembly: GCF_029633865.1. Taxonomy (NCBI): domain Eukaryota; kingdom Metazoa; phylum Chordata; class Actinopteri; order Lampriformes; family Lampridae; genus Lampris; species Lampris incognitus. The sequence continues at coordinate 17,159,194 of NC_079225.1, read as the reverse complement.
GTGCCCTACCATGCCATGACATCATGTGTTAAGGAAAGGGGGGGTCCCAGTGGGAAACGGCCCTCTAAACTCGGCTGTGCTAGTGTCACACTCTACCCAGTGACCGGCACAGGACCGCATTATTGAAATGACTGCCATGTCTTTTTATATGTCTCCTCAAACTAAGGCATCAGCTGCTGGTGTCCAGCCCCGGCAATGCAATGTTTCCTAACAGCTGTCACATTGTCGGCTCATCTATGTGCTCTGTGTGTGTGTGTGTGTGTGTGTGTAAGGAAAAGAGAGAGTGATAGCAGCAGGAGCCCCAGTCAGGCCCACGGGACAGTGAGAGAAGAGCAGACGGTCGTGTCGTTTCACTGGAAACATATGGTGAAACTCAAGTGTGTAATTTACCTAGGTCTATGGGTGGCCCACAGCAGCGTGCACACACACACACATACACACACGTGCACACACACATGCACGCACACAGTGACAGGGTGTAATTTACCTGGGGCCCATGGGTGGCCCAGTATCCCACTGCCCTTGTCATACAAACAGACAGCTCAAACATAGTTCACACACCCGGATCGAGACAAAGAGAGAGTGAAACTAATTTCCCCGGGCCCACAGTTAGTCCAGAGTAAGAAATCACAGAGACAGAGACATAAGCAAGAGACTGGCATGTAGTAAGACAGTAAGACAGGCAGTGTATGTGTGTGTATGTGTCTGTGAGGCAATGAGAGAGAGAGAGAGAGAGTGAGGGAGAGAGAATGGCCATCAGAAATCACTATCGTATTTGCTGTAAGGGTGCAGTGGAGGACATCATCATCCAAAGAGCTCAGTCTGTGGGAGGTGCAGCTCACCCCATATCACCTCCTTTCAATTCATCAACCTTGCTCCTCTTCAAAGCCAGCGCTGTGCCCCCCACTACCCCACCCCACCAAAAAAAAAGAGAAAGGGAGAGAGTAAGGTCATGGGAGTGCAGGAGAAAGGGAGGAAGACAGATCAGAGAAGGAGTGTGTCACTCCCTACATTCCAGCGCTGACCTTCATAGGAGTATAGCACTGTAGCTATCATCAGCCCACCGTACTTTACACTTGTTTAATACGGAGGGGGTGGTGTTAAAAAAACCTTCGGAGGCCTGCACATCCCACCCTTACTCCACGACAACACCGAACGGGGCCTATCTGGTTTCGAGGACGGACAGACAGGCCTCACCCGACATTTACAGCTTGCACTGTTAAAGGTGTCTGACTGTCTAGCACTGATATGAAGGCCCATCTGCAAGTACAATGTGTGTGTGTGTGTCTGTGCGTGTCTGTTCACGGTGTTTGATCTTCTTTTCTAGCCATGGGGCTTCAACTTCATTCCAGGTGCAGAGAAGTCAACCTAAGGGCATGGGAGGCACATGCAGCCCAAATCACCTGCCTTAGGTACTTCCACACACACACACAATACACAAACAGGAAATTCCCTTGAAGCAGTAACTGAAACTGGTAAACCAGTTTAAACACAGTTTAAACTGGTTTACCAGTCCAATGGTGTCAACCTGGAATGTGCCTTAAGACGCTAAAGTTTGCCACAGGACAAACTTTTCTGTGACTGCCTGCACACGTGAATGTCAAGTAAGTCCCACGCAGGAACACAGAGTGAAAAATGAAAAGGGGAAAGGACCAGCTGGGTTAGTGGGAAGTATAATGACAATGTACAGCACAGACATTTAGTCCAGCATACACAGAAGCAAAGCAAGTCTCTCTCCCCCACCCCCTTTTGCTCAGGGACAATTCTGATGGGACAGGAGACGGGGACAGTGAGTTGTCGACGGTGAAGGAAAAGCCAGCTGTGGACCGGGGAGAGATGAAGACTGAGATACAGGTCGATAAGAGAGACAGAGAGGATGTATTGGTTTAACAGGTGTTGCTAAACTTTGCGAGGAAATGATGAATTTGGAACTGTTTCAAATCCATTCCCCTCTCAGAACCACATTTAACTTAAAAATGACTTGATATCATTTCTCCAATCTCACGAGAACTTGTTTTTGTTTGCCTACATCTCCAGACAGGGAATCTGTGTGGTCCATAATGAGCTTGGTAAACATCTGCTTCTCCTGTATTAGAAGCCATTTTCTCTGCGTCTCATCCTGTAATGTGGAGAAATTAGAGTGTAGAGACTCATTCGGTGTGTTTATACACACACAGACACACATGCAACGAGAGAGAGAGTGCGAGAGCAGACATAACATACGGAGTCCAAGTGTTTTTATACTACCCAACTGACGCTCTAACATACCACCTCAATACCACAATTTTCCATCCACAACAGTAAAACACTACCGGGTGTCCTTGGAGCACGGGTCCTGAATTCCAGATTTTTCCAAAGTACAGGGTACCGCTTCTTCATTCTACCCAAGCATGGCAACATTTGTTAGATTAACAAGGAGCCATCACAGGAAGCATCGAGAGCCAGAGGCAAGTTCTAGAGAACACCACCACCGCCCTGTGTTAAGATATGGTATTGCCCCATGAAATCTGCGTGTCCACACGCTTCGGCAATTTTTCCTTGTTTTTTTGAGAGGACATAAATTCTATGAGATGGTTTTCATAAAAAAATTAGGCAATTTGAGTTCAATAGCTTTTTACTTTAGAAAACAGCTAATGACCATGCATACAGGTAAAGTACAAGTAATGACATAGAGTAGACATTGACAACCATGTGCCCTGGGGTGCTACAGGAGTATGCAGGTTTTTTTCTTCCCAGCAATCACCATCACTGAAATAATCTGTAATCATCTGGTATAGTGGCTGGCTGGAGGGAAAATCTGCATATTCTTTGCGGCATATGGTTGCCTATGTCTGACGTGTAGAGAGCTCATATATAGCAGGCTGAAACACGACACAAGGCTGGTATTTATCCACACAATACCACACCAATTTACTTAGCATACAGACTTCTCAATAACTTGGGGGGGGGGACTTTTAAGCTTTGACATCTTCATTAGCTTGTATGGCTGTGAGGACGCAAGTCATATCAAAATCTGCAGCGACGTTAATGATTTTCCACTTCTGCGCCATTCCAGCTTCCATAAACTGGCTGATAAATCCAGTTTAAGTAGGATGTACATATCCACCCAACCGGTTCCCATTGCCAGAAAGTCTGTATGGATGGCAAGAATGAGTGGTTTGCTTTCACTTCCCAAGCTCTTGCTGTACCTCCTTAAAGATCTGCTCCTCCAGCTTGGAGGTGTCGTACTCCTTCAGCATGTCGTACTCCCGCCAAGGCTGCGCCCACTTCTGGGCATGCTCCAACTTCTCGGGAGTCAGGTACTGGTCAAAGCGGATGCCCTGGATGTTGAACTTGGGACGCTCCCAACGTTTGGACCATGGCTTCAGACGCATCCTCACCTTGATCTGGCGAAGGAAGAGAGATGGTCTGTCATTCTTTTTACAATAATTTTGACCTTTTCATTCAGTCTACTTTTTCAACTTCGCATATTGCTTTATCAATGAATGTTATTTGCAGTCCTGTGGAGTGCGTCACATCAGCTCTAATGGATCTGTGGTTTTTATTCTCATCCATGCTCAAAATGCAAATGAGGTAGCGGTCTAAGCATCGGCTCTGTGTCGATGCAGTTGCCCACTGGGGACTGGGGTTCGCGCCCCGGTCTCGTCAGATCCGACTATGGCCGGACGCGACGAAGCAGCGATCATTGGCAACGCTGTCTTCGGGAGGGGGGCGGAGTCGGCTTGTGTTCGTCACGTGAATGCGTCTCTGTGTGTGTCGGAAAAACAGTGGTTCGGCCTGGAGTCGCCTTGTCACGAAAGTGGCGAGGCGGTCTCCTTCGAGACTGCCGGCCGGAGAGATGCAGTTGGCGAACGCATACAGTGCGAGGGTGGGTGTTTGAATTAAAATAGGGATCGATTGGCCACTAAATTGGGAGAAAAAAGGGAAAAATCAGAAATAAATTTAAAAAAAAAATGCAAATGAGGTAATTTAAGGTGTTGAGATAAATCAGTCCACCAAATTGTTGTTGTCGTTGTGAACTCACAAATTAAGTGTGGATAAGGACTTTAACCATGATCCAGGTTAGTTTGATTTAATGGATGATTAAACTCAAATCCAAATACAGCATCTCTTACCTTGTTGACAAACACCTCTCCTGTAGGAGAGATGGGAAACTGCTTCATGTCTGGGTCCACGGTGCTGTACTCAGGCAGGGCATCTCTTAGGTACATAAGATTGTCATCCAGCCTCTTTTCCAGCTTGAGCACCTCAATTCGCTGGATACGAGGGCTGTACAACTCATAACATATCTCCACACCTGGGCAACACACACACACACGCACACACAAGGGCATTAATGGCAGTGTTAGTGTTAGACTCCAGGTCAAGGATGGATATCGTTAAGATTTTAACGGTACTTCTACTCTTACTGATACTGTTTATCGATCTGGTGCTTTAATGGTACTCAGTTTTATTTGTAATTTTTTTTAAGAGAAAAAGACAAAACAAATTAAGAACAGAAGTAACGTTGGTTTATTTTCTCATGTCTGGACAGAGCATTACGTTTAATTATCAACCCATGTTTGTATAACTTAGTTAACTCCGTGTGGGCTCTAGGCTGCAGGAATACACAACATACCTGAGGTGGACGGGGCAACAAGATGAACTACTACGAGCTAGACAGTCGAAAACTGCATTTCTCCACCTGTATTTGATGCACTTTCACTAGATATTTTGAAATTTTGCTTGTGCTTCCACCCTTACATGCAAAAGACTTGTTGCATTTGTGGCAATGAGCATTGTCAGCATCGACTCTAGTGAGGTATAACCAGACTTTTATCCATTTAGTTCTCCCCGCCATTGTCACTAAGAGCAGGCTCTGTGGGTCTGTGGTGTGGGTGTTTGAGAGAGGCAGAGAGAGCTAGCCCTGCCCCTCGGCTCGCACATAAGACAGGCTCTGAGCAAGAGATCTCTCTTCTGGATTGGGAATAGTGAAAATGCATCATAGACAAATGTCTTAATTTTATTGCAAATTAGAAACGGAGTTGGTGAGATAAAATGTGCAAGATAAAATTTATGTAGCCTAGGAAATTTATTTTCGTAATTTCTCCAATACCGATAGCAGAACCGTTAATGTTGGAGCTTATCAATATTACGGTTTTTAATAATTTAGCACCAGTGCCCATTTAATACTGCGGTTTGGTACCCAGCCCTACTCCAGGTTAGAGAGGACTTGATCACAGTGGGCCAAGAGTTTTACTTCTCAGAGAGCAGGTTTGGTTTAAGGAAGAGAATGAGTCACACTCCTAACAGCTGATTTTAATGTGACAGTGGGTAAGATAATGACTGTATAGCAGCTCTGTGGCCAGTTTTGGGTATGCTCTCATTGCTTGAATTCACTGTTCAGCCAGAGAGTATAGGTACATGCCCTGGTGTCATAAGCTGTCTTCCTGCTGAATGGTTTTTGAGCAACAACAAGTTCCAGGGGGACTGCTCTGTAGCTCACCCTATACTTTAAATCAGTGGCTCTTAACTTCGCTCCTTGGGATCCCCCAGTGTTGCTGATTTCCTATTCTGCTGTCCATACAGATGTAGTCACATGTTATGCCAGTTCTACAAACTCTGCTGACTGATGACATGGCTGGAATACCTGGCAGTTTAGAAAACTTGCAGTGCTGGGGCAGGTCGAAAACGAGTTGAGAACCACTGCTGTAAAAGGCATTTCCTAAATGAAATGTTTACTAGATAATGGAGCTCCAACATGATCACATAAAGTGAATAATGATGACATGTAATACCATGTTATTAAGGAGAGACAAATCTGGCAGGGAAGGAGCTGTTAGATATATGATACTAAAAAGCAGTCAAGACAAAGATTTATGGATGAACTACAAAAAGTAGTTATTTTTGACAAAGGTTAAGTTGGTCAAGATAATCACAACAGACTCCTATTTCAATTAATTCTAATATTTGGTCATCATGCAGCATCTCTTGCCAGTATATGGTTTTAGCTGACATTTGAGAAAGCTTGGGATTGACAAGAATGGATGTAGAAATAAAAAGACCTCACCTTGGTTATCAATGATGTTCCTCAGGACACAAGTGGCCCCCAAACCCTTGCCACCCCTCTGGATACAAATGCCCACAAAGCGGTTAGATTTTCCACTGGAGTGAGGGTCAGCCATGGTCACAGCCAGGATACTCCCTTTGAGAAAAGCACAAAAAAAAGCATACAACATTTAATGTAAAATGTACAAGTTGAACAATGCACTGAGAGTAGTTATATGACTGGATAAAAGGTCAAACAGGGATAGCTATGGAGAGATTACTTATCATCAACATCTATCATTATCCCCTAAATCAACATCTCTGTAAATCCTATTACACCATGATGTCAACAGGCAACTGGTCAGAAACAATTCAAAACAAAGCAGCCCTTTTTTTTAAATAAACTGTCACTGTCCCTCATTAGCCCTGCTGCTGAAAAATGCTTGCACATTACGTGGAATGCTTTCTTACCCACATAGAATTCGGGAATGTCGAGCACTTTCCTTCTGCGAATCATGTCTTTTCGCTCAAAGAAGAACTTGGCAGGGTTTGTTCTCTGTCTGGGAGGGATGAACTCTGGACTCAGAAACCTGCGAGAGAGACAAGAGGGGAAGATAATCTTGTCTTACTTTAAAAGTAAAATCATGTAGCTCACCTTTCTCTGCATTATAATGAGACAAATCTATGTGTAAGAGTGGTAAGAGTGAGGAGCCCCGATAGAGACCACTGGATAGTAGAAAAGAACAGGGCCTCTTCTCATCTTTCGCAATATGTGACGTGATTTTACAAATATCAAGCGCAAATACAGGTGTCTCTACTGTACTACGAGAGAGAAATACCATACTTTCGTAGCGATGCAACGGTTTGTGTCTTGTCAATGATGACAGGTTTCGAAGGAGGGATGAATTTGGGTGGCTGCTCACTTTCACTCCCAAAGGCAAGGCGAGGCAGAGACGTAGAAACGCACCCTAAAGAATATAACACGTCAGCATAATAAAGCACTTCCATATCTACATTACAGACCGATCGTTTAAAACCGTAAAGAGACGTGCTACCACGTCGTCTATTAGCTCAGCTAGCTAACCGAGCTAATGTTAAGTCGCACCGCTTGCATTAGCAGCGGGTGCCTTTTCGCAACCTGGCAAAAAGGCAGTAAATAACACATTATCGTACGGGATTAACCTTAATTAATGTACTTACGTTTATTCTGAATGTGCAAGTTTCGCAATAACCTTACTGAAAGCATCATTTTATCGAGCCTCTTGCAGCAGGCTGCCATGACGTCTGACCTTCGGTAAAATCACATGCGTTGGTATGGAAGCCAAGTAGGACCAAATCTTCAAAACGCGTTAGAAAACACACGCATTGACTTGTTTTGTCCACAGGATGGCGCAAAGGCACTTCTGTTAACAAACGCGTTTCACGCTAATTAAAGCGTAGGCTACTCAGCTGCTGGCTCGTAGCTCATTAAAATTTAACGCGCTTTCGGTCAGTCATAACTCTGAATGATGCGTGATGTGGCTTTTTTGATTGTTCATAATTAACGACGATCAGGTTTATTGGCCAAATGTGTGTCCAAAGACAAGGGATTATCTCGGCTTGGGTCACATGGATCATTATTACGCAATATACATACAATACCCATCAACAGCAAGAAAGTTAAATAGTCAAACAATAATAACAAAAATGGGCAGGGATTGGAGAAATTATTAATAGGGTGGCGACGTGATGATGATGATGATGATGGATTATAATGATAATGATAATGATGGTGATCATCATCAGCATCACGATGCATGAAATCTGAATTAATTTGACGACCGAGCTAATTCTTTATTTCCCAGCGTTCATTTGGTTTTACGAGAAACGCTTTCCAAGCTTGTGGCTCCATGCAGCGCGCCCTTTGTGCAAAGCCATTTCAAACTCTGTCACGGGCATTAGTTGTCTAAGACAAACTGACTGAGAGGGCGCATTATACGAGCACATAAGTTGTCCCTCTGCGAAGCGGGCCTGCAGCAGGTCAGACCGAGTCACTCTGAAGTCATGTGTGAGCGTTTGTCTGGAGAGGAACACGGGGGCTTTGAGACCCCGCGAACGACGCTCTTACAGGTGGGCTGCCTCCCTGAGCACGCAGTTGGAAATAGAGGCAGAGGTTTGCGCTGCTGCAGCTCGAAGGAGCCCGATCCCCACGAGCCCGTACTTGGCGGAATGATGAGGTGATCCGGGAGAAGAGCCATGGGACCCAACAGCTCGTGCACGCGACGCAGATCCCGAGCCTAGTGCCCCGCCTGGACCTTCTAATGCTGAGGAGAGACTCAAAAACTCTGAGGTTTCAAGGATGTTCTGCTCACATGGGACTCTCTCAGCCGTCAGTTATGCGCTCGTGTTGGGAATAACGTGTCTGGTCGTCTTCTGCGATTCCACCAGAGGTTCTTCAGACTTTTCAGGTTGGGAAGCATAACGGTGTGGTCGTTTTATCTTGTTGAGAAGATTTAAAAAAAGAGAGAGAGAGAGAGAAAGGGGGGGGGACAAGATCGTGTGATCAGGTGATAAGCACTGGTCATTTACTCTGCGTATTACGTCGCACCAACTTGCAAAAAAAAAAAAAAAAACCTGCAGCCTTACGTTCTTGTTTTGAACGCAGGGGAGCGGTGCCTTTGGCGTGCTGCAGCATGTAGACCCGCTTCATGCGTAGAGTGTGAAGAGAGGATGTGAAAAATGCGTCATACGATGTTGTTTTCCCCAGCCATTTCGGTCAGAATTCGTAAATGACCTGAATGTGAAACAAATACGCTTCCACTTGTGCTGTGTCACTTACGCACTTGCCCGGTGTTTTGTAAAACAACGCACGACTCTTCGATGCCGTGAAGATAAACGCATGGCTTACTGTAGTTAATATGTTACTAGGACAACCCTGTTGTCTAGACTGAGTCATAACCCGTCTGCAAGAGTTGTACAACTCGGATGGAAACGGGCAGATTGTGCAGAGCAGTTTTATGATAATCTGCAGGCAAGACTTCCTTCGCCTGTCAGCAGATTTGTGTGGCACAGTCTATTATGAGAAGTGAACCATTTCTCTCACGGGTCAGACCTTTAGAAATCAACGAATGAATCTGACCGATGATGCAATCTTAATTGGCTAATGTACAAACAGGGAAATGGCAGTTAAACAGTTCCTCGACACCTATTAGGTGTTGGTTGGAAACGAGCTTCTTCTGCCTCACCTGGCCTAGCCTCCAGCCCTGCAGTGAGCCTGATGCAGGCCCGAAGGTTTTGTTTACAGTGCTATAAAACAGGAAGGGAGCTTTGTGTCACTGTTAATTGGCCTCTAATGGGTCTAATGATTTGACAAGAGCAGACTAATACTGTGTAGGGAAAGGTGCTAAAGAGCAGATGCTTTAGTTAACATGCCCTCTGAGGGTGTGTGCGTGTGCGCGTGCGCGCCTCTAACGAGCTGCTAATGGCTATGATGTAATAAAAGCTGTTTTTTTATTGTGGAGTTTTAAAAGTTTGATTTTGTGGCAAATGTAAAGGATACGATCAGAAAAATAAGTGTCTTCCAATACTTCATAGTGTATGTAAGTAGCCTTTGGTTTATTTATGAATAATGAGATTGAGCTGCTCAAAACAGCACTAGAAAACTCGTAAGACCAGTTGATTCCAGATTTCCGTTGCTGCCGGTTTACCAATATCTGAGCTTAGATACGATTATTGAAACATTGTGTTGTAGTCAGGAGTTAATTTGCTGAAATCTCTAATTCTCAGCTTTGGAATAACATAAACACTTTTCAAGCATCTAAGAGGTCTTTACCCCTGGACTTTTCAATGGTCCATTAACTACTTTGTTGTTCGGGGGGAGGGAGGGAGGGGGGGTAGAGGAGGGAAACCCTTCTGTCATGTAGCATTCTTCCCATTCTTAGTTCCTCACTTTCATTTTTTTTTTCGTCATATGATGAATAGGCCCAAGGAGACACAGACATTAATTCCCCGTACGCAATTTTGTCTGCTCACTAGGAAGTCTTTACAACATGCTTTTTGCAGAACCGCTGACTCAGCATCATTCTGGCTGAATTAAGAGAGGTGGTTGTCTCTGGAATTCCTCAGAGACAAAGACAACATTGAATATTCACATTCTTGGCCAGCTGGAGTCTCCCAGGAGACTTCGAGCAGTCTTCTGATTGACAGGTGCTGCCAGACTGCATGGTGACAGAAATTGGGCTTGCATGTAACATTTGGCAGCCAAGCCCCCATCTAGCACATGGCTAGGTAATTGTTGATGAAAAAGAGGTAGCGGGGATGCGGATTGTCTCTTTGAAGGTCCGACTGCATTAAAGAACTGTAGTCAGGAAGATGGACCAGTCATTGAAGTACATAGATCTGGTGAGCCAAGTCTTCATTTTCAAACAAATCCTTCTTGCGGAGGCTGGTGAAATGAAATTCCATCCATCCCTGCATCTTGGCTGCAAGTTTCATGTTTTGTCTGTTGATCTGAGCTTATCGTTGAAAGAAAAACAAACTCTGCTGGTGGGTAATTTTATTTGGTCTCTGTCTCTGTTATCATCTCCCATTAAACTAACATGCAGCCGCCCGAGTGGCTAATTAGAGGTGTGGAGTGAGTACATCAGCTACAGGGCCCCGAGGCTAAGAGCTAGCCAGCTAGCTAAGTTTCTTTGTCTCACCGGTGCTGTTTTATTGAACGTTAGTATTATCTTTTAAGCAAGAACACATGGGACTTAATCTACACTCACTGTGTCACCTTTATAACGTTCTCTCAGGTGCACAGTAACCTCTTGAACCAGCTGCATACTATCTCACCCATTGGGAGGGCCTCAGGACCCATGTGTGTGCATGTATGTGTGTGTGTGTGTGTGTGTGTGTGTGCGCGCACGCACACGTGTGGAGGGGTGGGGGCGTTACAGTTAAGCTGGCTCCTCTTCTCTTCCTCGGCGTCGTAAAATCCTAGCCGAGCCCTATTTAACCCTAGTCAATGAGATGTGAGGCTGTTAAGGGGTCAAGAGGTCAACTGAGGTCAAACCATACTAACCAATGTGAGTGTGTGGTTGAGGGCTAATCATCCATCTTGCCCTCCTCTGTTTCCTTTGTCACTCCTCACACAGTGGTGGTCCATGGGAAAGTAAGAAAGGAAGAAAGTCAACACTGTTGCCCTATTATTCTGACGATCACAAATCTGAGCTAGCTTGACAACAGCTAGATCTTCTGACAACCTACTATAGGTGACACGTCACCGACAGCAGCACGCTGTTTCCAGGGGAACCAAACTCGCCTGTCTATCTCAAAGTGTTCAGTTCTTTAAGTAAATGTCTTGATGCATGTTCAGTAATCCAGGTAAGAAAATCAAAGAAGGTTGAATCAGTTCATCTGGATACAACGTTTATTGACATATGTTTCATCAACTACTAAGTGACCTCTTCAGATGTCACTTGGTTGAGTGATGAAACCTATCTGTCAATAAACATTGTATCCAGATGAACTGATTCAACCTTCTTTGATCTTTATACAAATAGTTCATTTTGTGTTGACTTCCAGTTAAAGTTACAGTCGTGAGGATTATAGTTTCATTTTATGTTAGGGACACCTATTGACACCATGCTAATTTGCAATAGTATTTGAGCCGTCCAAATCCCAGATAGCCATTTGAGATGAAGCGATTGCTACATAGCCAAATGAAGACATGGTTGATTTTGAATTATCCATTGGTAAAGGTCTTTGATGAGCTTGTTCTGCTATATTTGCTTCTAAACTATAACAACTTCTCTCTCTATCCTCAAATTCACAACCCATTCTTTCTGATGTAGTAGCTGCTATGGGGAACCTACCAGACAGTAGCCATAGAAAGGAGCAAACACAAAAGCAGTCATGATGCAGATGTTTATGGATTAGGTATTCTTTCAAATACACCGGCAATAGAAAGGTCCAGAAAGGATGTTGGTTTGCATCTAAAAAAATCAGGAAGGGGCAATGTCTCCCACACCACCAACTAAGGATGTAATGATTTTGCTGGACACATAGACACAGGCTGTGATGGCCTGGCGGCCTGTCCAGGGTGTCTCCCCGCCTGCTGCTCAATGACTGCTGGAATAAGCTCGAGCATCCTCGCGATCCTGAGAGCAGGATAAGCGGTTCAGATAATGGATGGATGGATGGACGTAGACACAGGAGTGTTGTAGCTTTGGGCTTTTCACTGAGTAATGATAACATTTATTTGGTCAGATTTTTGAAACCCACAATGTAAATTTCTGAGAAGCATGACCCTTCCCAGAGATGAGATGGGCTACAACTAACCCAGAATGCCAACACACACACACACACACACACACACACACACACACACACACACACACACACACACACACACATCTTTATCCTTTATCCTATGGGCAAGTACTGGATTAGGCTACTTCTAACCCTTATCCCTTATCGAGCCTGCCCCATGAACACACACACTCTCTCTCTCTCTCTCTCTCTCTCTCACCACTTATTGCCGAGCAGCTCTCAAGCCCCCATGAATCTTAATCGGCTCTGATTTTTGGAGTGGCCCTATATGCAGAGCAGAGCGCTGAAAACATCGGACCTCTCACCCTCTCTCCCTCTGTTACCCCTCTCAGGACCTTCCTTGGCCTCTCCCCTTCCCCTATCAACACACAATCCCCCCCTTCCCTCCAGCTACCCCTGCCCTCTTTCCCCAACAACCGCCCCGCCGCTCCCTCCACTGCTCCCCAGGGCTTGCCTGTTCACCGTTCCTGTGTCTGCGAGCGCCAGGTGAGCGCTGTCTAAACAAATCCTACCTCTTGCTTGTTTTGTCTACTGCGGTCTAGGCAGGCGGCAAGGCGGACAGCGAGTGGGTTGTCGTTGAGACGGCTGTTCTGTTTAACTGAATTGGAGCTGGAGAGGGGGCTTCAAAGAGTGGCGTTCGTGAGCTGACATTCTCAAGGACTGAACTGTGAATGGTATCGGTTCATTGTTTATGGGTGTCACACACACACACACACGAGTGTTTTGTGTATGTCAGTGGGTTCTTTGAAATGACATATTGGACCACCGTGCATACACTGGATATACAAAATATTTGCAACAGTGGATCCAGGTTTAAAACTCATGGTTCCACAATTAGTCCATTTCCAGGAGAGACGTGGACTCCTCAAAGAAGGCTATATAAGGCTTGAGGTTAAGTTAGGAGATGGAGTCCACAAAAAGAGTTGCAACTCCAAATCACGAAGGTGCTCCTAATATTTTGCATACACACTGTGTGTGCACTGGATTTGAATTGTTGAGCCTGTTGAAAATATACCCCCTCTTTTTCTCCCCAATCGAATTTTTGGCCAATTACCCCACTCCTCGGAGCCGTCCCAGTCGCTGCTCCACCCCCTCTGCTGATCCGGGGAGGGCTGCAGACTACCACATGCCTCCTCCCATACATGTGGAGTCTCCAGCCGCTTCTTTTCACCTGACAGTGAGGAGTTTCACCAGGGGGACGTAGCACGTGGGAGGATCACGCTATTCCCCCCAGTTCCCCCTCCCCCCCGAGCAGGCCTCCCGACCAACCAGAGGAGGCGCTAGTGCAGCGACCAGGATACATACCCACATCCGGCTTCCCGCCCGCAGACACGGCCAATTGTGTCTGTAGGGGACGCCCGACCAAGTCGGAAGTAACACGAGGATTCGAACCGGCGATCCCCGTGCTGGTAGGCAACAGAACAGACCGCAATGCCACCCGGACGACCCTAGCCTGTTGAAGTTTATGGTTCCAGTTTTTCTTTTACCGTGGTGCACCGTATTTCGCTGCATCTCCGGTGAGGTGTTAGTAAGTTGAGTAACGTTGGTCATATAAACCCAGTGTGCATCATGTCTCGAAACGCTGGCGCTGACAAGCTGTCCCTGGCACCCGAGTCTCAGGGACGCTAGGAGCTCGACGGGCTAAAATAGTATTTAGATGTGTGTATTTGTCCCTGTCTCTGTTAGTACATTCGTTGCATTGATGTGTGTGTCTGTGAGTAGTGTGTGTGTGTGGTTGTGTGGTAGTGTGTGTGTGTGTGGTAGTATGTGTGGTGTGTGTATTTGTGTGTGTGTGTGTGTGTGTGTGTGTGTGTGTTTTGTTTATTTGCTTACAGGATGCGTTGGGGCAACTATAGGTCATGTCTGTCAACACTATTATCTTGTGCCATTCGGTTATTGCCCCCCCCCCCACACACACCATGGCAGTTTGTTTTTGGGGGCAAACGAATCTGCAGGGCTGACGAAGGATGCCTGTTTACATCAGGAAGCAATTCTGCCCCTCTGCTTACTATATGAGGTCGACGTGTAGGGGTTGAATTATCTCCCCTGGCGTTGCCATGGTTATTTATACATCTTTTAAATGGCTCCATTGTGCAAGTGCGGTTCAGCGTTCTAATTTTGTAATGTTTCGGGTTTTCCTCGCAAGAACAGAAATAAGCTGCAGGGAAATGTGCCGCATGAAAAAAAGAAAGAAAGAAAGAAAGAAAAGAAAATTAAACGTCTTGACTCGGGGGTTTTTAAATTAGACGCGGGGCTCCCCAGAGTTTTTTTGCCTCAACTCGGTCACGTCCCGGCAAAGCCACCGCGTTTAAGTAAACCAATCACAATCAGCATTTATTGAGTTTCCCAAACAATGTGAGTGGTGTTGTGAGAGCCCGTCCCGAGCGAGGCTCTGCTTAACGAGCGACGGTGCCGTTATGGGCTGGAATCAAGCTGTAAAATGTGAGGTCGGGGGTAAATATTCTGGCGATCCGAAATTGCACGTTCGGCTCCGTTAACGAGGCCTCCATCCCCGAAACGTTTGAAAAAGTTTATTTATAGCATGTTATTTATTCAGTTTGGGGCAAAATCCCTACCCCGAGCATGTAATTCGGCGCAGTAAGCCGGCAATTTAGAGAAGGAGCATTTTCAATATGTCAACCAAGCCAAGGACCTATATTGCATACTACTCTATGATAAATTACCATTATTTAGATTCTGAGTAGGTGTTACTTTTTTTTTTTGGCAGCGTTTAGGAATGAACCCTATATTATGTGTGTGAAGGCCAGACTGCGTGCTAACAGTTTTAAATGAGAGAGAAATTACCACCATGTCAATTCCCAAGCCGGGCTTCGGAGGAGCTCCCACTGCCGAGTGGAATAGTCTGGTCATGTAATTCTGTAATGACTCCCTTAAACAAGACCGATACACAGCGGTGAAGCGCTCCGGCAGCCATCCCTTAATCTTCATATGAAAATCACTGTTTTGCATACACCTTCAGACCGTGAAGCCACCCAGATCAGTCTGATGTTCAGTTCAGGGTGGGGTGGGGTGGGGGTGGGGGCGCAGTTTGACGATGCAGGTGTGTGTTTGCACTTGCCCTCTCTTGCATGGCGGGGGGGGGGGGGGGGGGACGAGGAGCCCCGAAGCATACACAACGACGATGTGTGAAGAGGATTTTTGAGTGACACCCCGACATTGCTGCACGTAGCCGGAGTCGGCGGCAACCTATCCTCTGGTCTCTGCCGTCTTTTGTTTAGGCAACAGCCGTATAATTAATAGGGATTTTTTTTTTTTTGGTGATTTATCATCTTCTGAATGGAGACACCTCATCTTTCCAAGAGGGAGTTCATCGAGAGCCACCAGAGGAATCAGATAAGAAAGCACAGGTTAATGGGGAAAAATGGGGCCCGGTACAGGAACCGTAAACATGGTAATGGTGGAGGCCTGCCTCGGCACCCTGGTTTAGTGGCTGAAGACGACTGCTGGGAAAGTAGAGGCATTGAGAAGGAGACTGGTGGGTGTGCACGCCAGCAAATTATCCCCTCATGTCCACCCCACTTAGGTGTGGCTATCGAATTAACCTGTCAACATAGCCAGCATTTGCGTGCAGTCACTCATGCACGCATACAAATCCTCTTTCTCTCTCTCTCTCTCTCTCTCTCTCTCTCTCTCTCTCTCTCTCTCTCTCTCTCTCTCTCTCTCTCTCACACACACACACCTCCCGTGCTTCTGTATCTGGGGGAATGTCAGCCATGCTTTGATGTCCGCCACTCTATTCCTTCAGTCTCGGTTTTTTTCCTTCTCTCCCTCCTCCTCCTTCTCCTCTTCTCTCTTTAACTGTGTCTGTATCCTTTTGAGCTGATTTATGTTTCTTTAAGAAGCCCACATGTCCGCCTCGATACCACCCTTTCCTTTTGGCTCTCCTCCTTTATCTCTCTTTTCCTTCCTGTACGTGTCTTTTCTGCTGCGTTGGAGAGAGAGAGAGAACTGTGCACATTTTTGAGCGCCATTAGTTCTTATTGTTTGATTGAACCCCCACAGAGGGAGAGAGAAAGAGAGAGTTGGAGATGGAGAGGTGAAGAGGTGGGGTGCAGGAGGGTCAGTCTGAACAAGGAGGCATTGTGTAGCCCCCCAACTGTGTCGCACTGACAGTCTGAATTACAGCACGCCAGAGCAGCGCGCTGCTCCCCAAGTACCGCTAATCTGTTGCCCTCACTTTGACGTCGATGCAGGCTAACTCAGGTGAGAGAGGGAGGGGAGAGAGGGAGAGAGAGAGAGAGAGCTGGAAGGTGTGTGTTTGTGGGGGTGTTAGGACACCAACAGGCTGGCGACAGAGCTTTGGAAAACCAGCCACATGCAGGATTTGCAGCGCTGGTTTCACAGTGCCGAAAGTACACACTATACTGCACACAGGCGACCATGTCAAAGAGGAGCTGCGTCCTAACTGTTCATGCTGCACGCTGATAGTAGGCAAAGTTTAGTATGTGAAAGGTATGAGTGTTCATACTACATCGATGAAAACATTAAGTATGGAGCTTAGGATGACTAAATGATCCAAATGTCCAATAAATCTCTGGCGCCTGTGTTGTTTCAACGGAAACGTCCTGCCAGGTGAAAGTTTTCCACAGCAATATGGCGGACAATGAAGTGGGAGGAGCGGTACCCAACATCGGCAAATTCAAGTGTATTTTTCTCCCCAATTGCACTTGGCCAATTACCCCACTTTTCCGAGCCGTCCCGGTCACTGCTCCACCCCCTCTGCCGATCCAAGGAGGGCTGCAGACGACCACATGTCTCCGCCGATACATGTGGAGTCGCCAGCCGCTTCTTTTCACATGACAGTGAGGCGTTTCACCAGGGGGACGCGGCCCCCCTCCCCAAACAGACTCCCCCGAACGACCAGAGGGGGCGCTAGTGCAGTGACCAGGACATATACCCACATCCAGCTTCCCACCCGCAGAGACAGCCAATTTCTGTAGGGACGCCCGACCGAGCCGGAGGTAACACGGGGATTCGATCCGGCGATCCCCGTGTTGGTAGGCAACAGAATAGACCGCTATATTACCCGGCCGCCCCTCAAGTGTATTTTTAATAATTTCACAATAAATAATGTTTTCAGCCTGCATAAAGAGCTAAGGCTAGATGGAAATGGATGAAGTGAAAGTGACTAAGTTCTTCTAATTCCAAAGCGATGAAGTTCTGCTGCTGTTACAAAGGGTCACTTCCACTCAGCTATGTGTCTGCCAAGAGAAGGGTACATAGCATATGGTGCATACTGCATGCTATGCTCTAGTAGTATTACCCAATAGGTATGCATTACACACTACATACTTTAAGCATCTAGGATGTAAGAACTCAGGAATGCAGGTTTTCCTCTCTCAACCAGCCCCTCCACCAAGGGAGCAGTCTGTCCTCATTGGCTGAGGGTGTGCTAATCAGTGAAATGACCCATTGAAATGATGGGTTGAAATGGAAACCTAGATATTGGCACTCCATGCCACATGGAGTGCCAATATCCATGTCTGAAATATACTATGTTCTCTTGGTAATAGTATACTGAAGTCACACTCCAACAATGAACTACTACAAAAGTTGTATTTGTCAACGATGACCTCATAACTTTCTTCACAGGGGCCATGTATTCAGCAGTCTAAAACCTCCGCTTAACTAGACCCAGCTGATTCAGTGGCTGTAGCCCTCCAAAACCAACACACGGTGACCCTGCGAATGACCAGAGGAGCGTTCGCTTTTACACTGTGTCTGCTCCTTCCTGCGGGTCTTTCTGGGATTGTTATTAACTGCGTGGCTCTCGCTGGCTAAGTCCCATTGGACATGCTATAGAGGGCTTTTCTCCCCCTCTCAGCCCCTAAGGAGTTGTGCCATTGCTTGTTTCCACAGAAGAGCCCTGCGGATAAGCTTGTTAATTCCCCCAGACAAGCCCTTTCTTCCAGTGCCCACCCACTCCCACTTTTTTAAATGGAAATTCCTCTCTTTTCTTCACCTTGCGTGTTTGAACCTCAATAAAGGCATGCGCCATTACTGATAATGCATGAAAGTTGATTAATGGTTCCTGGAAGAGGGCGGGTGGGTGTGGAGAAAAGGCATTAGAGTCAGACAGGAGATGGTGAAACAGGTGGGAGGGAGGCTCCGCGCCTGAACATAGACGTGACAGGAAGCAACACGGGGCTGGATGAAAGGTGTAGGGATTTTTTTTTCAAACCTTTTTAATAGAGGGGAGGTGTTCTCTGTTCGTATGACTTTTTTTTCTTCTTTCCTGAAAAGCCATATTTCACATTCATACATAATCACACCTGGAGCTGGAGCAAGCCAGTACAACCATGGGGTTTTCATTATGTTAGATTGTTTTTAACCGCCTTTGAATAACTGCTTCTTTGAGAATCGGAAAATTAAATGTTTGACTTGACTTGAGGCCTTCCGAAGTAGTTTGGGGATTTGAACTTTGGTCTCGGGTTCACTACAAAATATATGGACTTCTCAGGGATTGATTATATTTTCATTTTTCCACTTTTTGTTAAACGTATTTCCCCTGCTGCTCTTTTGCCGATGCTTCTATCTGGTCTCACTCCCACTCCGGTCTCCTTTGAGACCACACCAGGTCCTGCAGGTTTTAGGTGAACGAGTTTCAATGTCTCCCTACTACAAAATAGTGAATTCTTAACTAAAATCGCAAAGGATGTTAAAGACTTGTTAGGTATTAATGCTCACCTGGGAGCGGTAGTGACCCATGAGTCTTAAACCTTGACCCTCTGAACCCCTTTCCCTCATCTGGAAAAAAAACCCCGAACAAACAAACTACCAGCCTAGCTTGCTGTGTCCTCTCCTATAGTACTGCAAAAGTTACCTTTGACAATTCCAGCTCTGAAACAAAAATTAAGATGCTAGTCCAGCCTTAGCAATGCAATGAGCGAACGGCATGGCGAGAGTGAGTTATCACCAAAAACAAAAAAAACAGATAATCTCTAAAGCGAAATGCAAATCCTTCTTACGAATAATCACATCATCACACAAGCTGTGTGTGCACTTCAGGGGAATATGGAGCCAACAGGCCGGGATGCAAAATGCATGACAGCCACCCCCTCCTACCACACAGAACCAACAAGATTTGATGGAAGTCTGCACATCATGACAGCGCACCGAGCCAATCAGCCATTAGCGAGAGACATTTCAGAACCATGGACAGTGAACAGTGATCATGGCATTTTGGAACCCACCAACACAAACAAGCAGTATTTTCAATGAATAATATTATTACACTGCCACAGCGGCCTATTAAATACATATGCTACGGTAACTCTGCATAATGACGGTGTCCCAAATAAACCTTAACATATACAAAACAGTGGCAGCGGCGGCCAGAATAAATTCAGTTGCCACGGCGGCATATTAATTTTAAATAACCTACCAAATTAAGCTCTGGTGTAGGCCTTCCTTTGCTTATCAACTCCAACTTTCATTAAAAGTCAATCTTGAAAACAGTGTGGATAACAAATTCACAATATCCTTCTCATTAGCGGTAACCTTACTTGCAGCCCCCATAGTGAGCGAACAGGCTGAGTAGCTAGCTAGTTCATCAGCGGTTTTGTTTTTTTTGTCACTAGCTCATGATTCGTGCCCCCCCCCCCGCAGCGGGCGGAACTTGTCACAAAGTAAGCGATAACAAAACCCACCCATTTAGAGGGAAGAGATATGATTGGTCAATCTTACTGTCGTTTTTCATGACTCTCTCATTGAAATACTATTGCTCGGATCTCTGTCAAATTATTGCTGAACCATCAATCACAGAGCTGAAGGCAAAGCCTTTTCTTCCCAGTAACAGCAGAGGCAGCAGTATTCTATTAAGGAGACAAAGGGGCCTCTTTCCTGTAACCCCTCACATTCCAACACAAACTGAATAGGCAGGTTTGAAGGGTTTATGTCCTCAGAAATATTTTGTTAAGATGTTGATTGTAATTATGAATAAAACTAGAACTGATGATTTTTTAAAATGTTGTTTGTTTTAGAATGTCTTTAGCGCTGTCTGAGGGCCTAGAGGGCCCTGATGGTTCTCCTCTGCCCTGGAGTTGATCCCTATATTTTATGGGAATCCAAAAAGTGTTGTATAGGGGACATGCATGTCTTTCTCCTCCTACTTGAATGGACAGAGCAAACGGGACAACAGAGCTAGAGAAACACATTGCAAACCTTGAATCACTTCAGAAATGTTTTTCTGAAGTTAGACATAATAATAATAATAAATTAAACTTATAGCGCTTTTCTAAAACTCAAAGTCACTTTACAATAAGCGGGGTGAAACAATTCGACAGATAAACATAACACAGACATACAGGGGTGGATGGGAAGGGGGGCTACGAGAGGGAGAAGCAGCAGCCACACACGACGCCAGCAGTACTCTCCCACTTGGACAGATACAAAAGGGAAAATGATGAGCTATGTAGGACCAAATCGGAATATAAAGCAATCACTACTTCCAAAACTGAATTCCTACATCTCAAAACGCGTCAAGAAATATATGAGAATTCAGAGAAACCTAGTAGACTTTTGGGATTGAAACTTAAACACTCAGAAAAACTAGCCTTCAATGATGTACTCTGCCATCACAACTCAATCATACTTTCTCTTCTTTTTATTCAAAGCTTTACACTTCTGAAGCCCCTCAGGATGGTACAAATATGCTAACTTTCCTAAATGCTCTGGTTCTCACTGTCCTTTCCGACCCACAATCTGGCTCTTTGGATTCCGATATTACTTTAAATGAACTAAAATAGGCGCTAGACTCTATGCCAAAATCCAAATCCCCAGGCCTGAATGGTATTCCTCTGGAGTTCATAGGGAATCTATTGGTATTTCTCCGGAGTTAATAGGGAATCCATAGGACTTGGTTAAGCCTACCCTTCTAGATTCACTCAACTTTTCTTTCTCACCTGGAGCATTCCGCGGAGATAAAAAAAAAACAGCACCTCTCTTCTTTTGAAAAAATGGCAAGGAGCTTGTGGAATGCTCCAGCTGCAGGCCTGTGTTTGTTTTGAATTGTGACTTTAAATTATATGCTAAGGTCCTGACAAGACGACTGGACACCATAATTAATTCTTTGGTCTATCCTGATCCGGCTGGCTTTTTAAATGGGCGACTAGCTTCAGACAACAACCGCCGGTTTTTACATGTCATAGACACTGTGCTAACACAGCATTCACCCTGTGCTGTTTTGTCCTTGGATGCTGAAAAGGCCTTTGATTGGGTGGAGTGGGACTACATATGGGCAATTCTCAAGAAATTTGGTTCCAGACCGGTCCTTATTAATATGGTCCGTACCCTATATTCTAGTCCCACTGCATGTGTTCAAACTGAACATCCAGGCTCTTCAGAATTTGTCCCACACATCTACTAAACATGTTTGCCCCTTTCTCCGCATCTGTTTGTGCTCTCGCTAGAACCTAGCACAAGCTGTTAGGCTACATCCTCATATATCCCATATTACAATCCAAAGCACAGTGCATAATGGCTCACTCTATGCAGATGACACTTTGCTGTATTTGACAGATGATACTCTATCCCGCACATGCTGAATCGCTTTGAAAACTTTGACAACTTTTCTGATTATAAAATTAATTGGTATTTCACTAGTTGAACTTTATCTTTCACTAGCTGGGCCAACCAAGGTATTTATACATTTAAAGACATTTTTAATCAAGATGGTCTGGCGGCCTGTCCAGGGTGTCTCCCTGCCTGCCACCCAGTGACTGCTGGGATAGGCTCCAGCATCCTCGCGACCCTGAGTAAGGATAAGTGGTTTGGATAATGGATGGGTGGATGGTCTACGTATCTTGTCTGACCTGAAGGATTCATATTCCCTCTCAGGTTCATCTTGGTTATTTTATTTCAGGCTCGGCTCTGTACTGCTCTGAAAACTTATGGTGTGCCTTGGAACTCCGACCCCTTTTCTGGCCCTCTTTTGAAGATAATCTCCCCTGTTACATATTCTGGTCTAATTTCAATAATATATGACAAGTTGTCCCCTCATAATGTTAACACTCTCCCTGTTACTAACAAGTGGGGAGAAGATCTCAGCCATACTGTATTGACCTTGAACTGGAATAAGATGTGGAGGAATGTGGTCTCCTGCTTGAAAAACTTTGCTCACCAGCTAAATCATTTAAGATTTGCACACAGGTCCTACTTTACTCCAAACCATAGATTTAGAATGAAGCTCTCTAACTCCTTTTTGTGACAAATGTCCCCATGCAGAAGTAGGGAATTACATTCACATGTTTTGGCTGGGTGACACTGTTACATACCTGTGGTAATACATGACAGAGGTCCTTAAAAAGATTCTAGATCATGATCTTCCATGCTGTCCCGCTTTCTCCTTTATGGGTATAATCTAAACTCCTTTTTGTCCCACCAACAACTTAAAATAGTCTTGGCTGCTTCATCGGCAGCTGAATATATATATATATATATATATATATATATATATATATATATATATATAATTTTTTAAGCGCTAGTTTGAACATATAACCCCAAAGAAACTTTTTATTTCATGTTTTGTTGACGTCTTTATACTAGAAAGGTCCACCACTAAAATGAATGGAGTTTGTATTTCAACTCTGGTCTCGTGCTTTTTCCGCAACTCAAACTCTAATGAAAAATATTTTATCGCCACAATAACCACGTGTTTAGTAACCTTGTTATATAACTGTATTTCATTTTATTATCTTTGGCTTTACTTTGTATCCATCATTTACTGTTTTCTCTCATATAATCTGTTGTGTTTCTGTGCCATCATTACTTTTTATGGTCTCCTTTCATTTTGCATATGTTCTTTGTTTGGTTGTTTGTTTTTGTTTTATTTTTGTGGGTTTTTTATTTTCTTTATTTTTCTTTTTCAATTGTTTTGTATCTCTCTCTCCCTCTCTCTCTCTCTTTCTCTCTCATTCCCACCTCCTGTGTACTTGTATGATACCAGCAACATTTTCATTTCTCTAATTGTTCAGAAAAAATACATAGGCACAACAATACATCACCTGACTCAACAAACACTTAAGGTCAACAATATGTTGTATTGAGGATGCCTTAAGCAGGATACATCTGTCTATCACTTTGCAACACAAAAGCAACAGACAATGATGCATCTGTCTGAGGTTGGCTGGAGTCTGGTTAGTGGTGGGTCAGCCTGGCAGCAGCCCAACTCTCTCAGGCTGTAAAAGTGACCATTTTAAGTGACGGATCTCTTTCGCTCACCCACACACAGTGTCCCCTTATGTCTTTCCTTTTGTGCAAGCTTTTGTGTGGGGATCTGGTGACACACATGGGCAAGGAGGGGTGTTTTGTCGAAACGTGCATGCATTTCCCTTTCTCACCCTTCACCCCCACATATCCTATCTCAGCAGCTAATGTTGAAAGTGTCCCCTCAGCCCACAGCGGGTGTCGCCCCATGACGCTCCGGGGTCAGCGGGGCCAGACACGTGCTAAGAGAGGGCATGGGTGGGACCTATGTGTTTGGTTTGCAAAGCCTCCTGAAGGCAGGCTAAGCAGCCACTGTCCAACTCTGCAGCCATCTTCAACCCCAGCAGAAGTTATGTATCCTCTCACCCCCTTAGGAGGAGCTTAGGGGACAGGCTGACAAGGTGGACGTTCCTCTATTGTCTGTGGGTGTTAGCTAATGCTGACAGGTTGCAACTGCACACCCAGCCTAGTAGCTAATGTGGACAAGTTTAGTCCTCAAACACTGACCTAAGCTTTTCTTGTGGTTTCATCCAAGCTAAACCTTTAACTGCGGATTTGTTTCTTTGCCTGCACATGGAGGTAGTTGTTGTCAAGTCCTGCTCTAGGGCCCAAATTCCTCCTCTTGCCTGATACATGTGACTTAGCATTTGACATCTCTGCTCTGGTTCCTCTTCCATTACTGTTTTTTGCAAATGAAGTTATTTGAGTGGTAGATAATGCATTTTGCTGTTACTTTTCTTTGCTGTCCCATCTTTGTGGTCAGTACTCAGTCAAACAGACGAGGACTCAGTAACCTCCATACAGTTTTTAAATTAGACATTACTCTTTCCTCTGAATTTTACACATTGGTTTTATATCTCAGCTCAGTATATATATATATTTTATTTATCTTCCCATCAGGCCCATCTTTTTTTACTTGTTCACTCCTTTATTGTTACCCCCATTACTTCCTCCTATCCTGTTTTTATTGCTTTTCTCTCCTTGTATTCACATCTTGCCCGTATATTGAAAACACATTTTCAATTTGAGCTTCTTTGAGGCTTCTCAGTCATAAGACACACAGCCTGTGTCAGTGCCTGGGGGTCTGTGGCTATTTGACTCATATGGCATTTCAAGAACAAATAAATAGTCTCTGTGTAGGAAAGCTGAAAAGCTGAGGGGGATGGGGCAGGTAGAAGTGTGTGTGTGTGTGTGTGTGTGTGTGTGTGTGTGTGTGTGTGTGTGTGTGTGTGTGTGTATGTGTGTTGTTGGGTAAGCTCGTCGGCAGTGTCGTGGAGGTGGAAGAGACCAGGCAGTGAGAGTGTTTGTGTCTCTAATGTTAATGACTTCAGCTGCTCAGGCTCGGGCCTACATGGGAGACCTGCAGCCAACCCCCTCAGGAGTGACACATCCTGGGGGCACAGATGCACACAGCCAGGGCTATTTTGACGGGAAAAAAATAGAGAAGGACCAATACAATATTTATGAGGTACGAATTTATACCCCTGATATTTGGCTTTTTCTGTTGTCAAGAGGAGTGTGTCCATTTTGGGAACCTCAGAATTGCATCTCTGCTCTTCGCAGATGATGTGGTTTTGTTGGCGTCATCAGAATGCGACCCCCAGTGCACACTGTGGTGGTTTACAGCTGAGTGTGAAATGACCAGGATGAGAGTCAGCACCTCCAAGTCTGAGGCCATGGTTCTCTACCAGAAAATGGTGGATTGCTCCCTCCGGGTTGGGGATGAGTTGTTGCCTCAAGTGAAGGAGTTCAAGTATCTTGGGGTCTTGTTCACGAGTAAGAGTAGGATGGAGCAGGATGGAGCAGGAGATTGACAGGCGGATTGGTGCAGCAACAGCATTAATGCGGACATTGTACTGGACCGTTGTGAAGAGGGAGTTGAGCTGGAAGGCAAAGCTCTCAATTTACCAATCAATCTTTGTTCCAACCCTCACCTATGGCCATGAGCTTTGGGTAGTGACCGAAAGGATGAGATCACGGATGCAAGCGGCTGAAATGAGTTTCCTCTGGTAGGGTGTCTGGGCCCAGCCTAAGAGATAGGATGAGGAGCTCGGACATCCGGAGGGAGCTTGTAGTAGAGCCGCTGCTCCTTCACATCGAAAGGAGCCAGTTGAGATGGTTCGGGCATCTGATTAGGATACCTCCTGGGTGCCTTCCTTTGGAGGTTTTCCGGGCATGTCCAACAGGGAGGAGACCCCGGGGTAGACCCAGAACTCGCTGGAGGGACTGCATGTCCAATCTGGTCTGTGAACGCCTTGGGATCCCCCAGGAGGAGCTGGAGAGAGTTGCTGGGGAGAGGAACGTCTGGCGTGCCTTACTTAGCTTGCTGCCACCGCGACCCGACCCCGGAGAAGCATCTGATGATGAGATGAGATGATGTTGTCAAGAGAGTGTAAAATGGTTAGAATTACTAATGACCTAATAAATAGAGATCGGCAAACCCTATTCCCCGTTTTATGCAGCACATACATAGCCTGTTGGTAGCCTGTCTGAATCTATCCATGTGACTCTCTGCAGCTAGCAACATCATCAGGACAAGCCACTTTTATTCACGCAGGCTTGAAGACAGACAGACACAAAGCAAAAAAGATAGGGGCCATGGAGTTCAACATAAACCGCAGTGACATTTATTAGTGAAGCCGTTCTGCCTTTTGTTATTATGGATGCTCCCACTGATCTCTCCATCCCTAGTTTGGTGCTTTCTTTGTTCCACCCGTGGCTTTCACAACAATTTTAACCCTGCTTCTTGTCTGCATTGGTTATTAGTGTGAAATCGATGCAGTGTGCAAGAGTCGTCAAACCCTGACTCATGATTTTTCGAGATGTGGACATGCCTTTCACTTGATAAAACCTGTTGGGATGTAAATTCAGTGTTGGCCGAGATAACTTTATCAAGCCAATTTTACTGAAAGAAACGAGTTGTGCCTCCCCCTTTCAGTTAAGATTCTCACCTCCGCTACACTGCCGGGTCCGGCCCAATAGGTGATGTAGTAAGGGACATGTTGAGGTAGTCTGCCGCTAGTGGAGCGAAGCTGGAAAAAAAACCCATACTGTTCGAGTCAGATGTGCATATCCATGCCTCCGGCCAAAGAGACAAACCCCTTTCTCCCAGCTTGACCTCCCTACACCCCCCAAATTTAGCATTTTTCAAAAACCAGTAGGCCTACTGGGTGGAGACTAAAACCATATATTGCAGTACTCTGTAATACCGGAGAGAAGTACCGAGGATTCTCCGAGAGGATCTGAGGTGATCAGAGATGGCTTTGTGTTGTCAACAGGCCGTCTGCTACAGCTGTACTGGTTTTTGTAAGTTGCCTCTGCTGAGTTTAGTTGTCAGGGCAAAGAAATGCAGAATAACCATCACACTGAAGTGTGTGTTGCTGTGCTGGGGTTAAATCCAGGGGGCCAATCTCATGTGAGTAAGCCCCTTCAGCTGATCCCCTCCCCCATTCATTAACTGCATGTGTGTATGTGTTGGTGTGTGTGTGTGTATCAAGTCTTTACATGAGCTACACCTATTGCACCAACACACCAGACAATTAGGCTGGAAATACAGTACACACCTATTCCTCCCCCACACTCTGTAGTAAATTAACCTGCAATTGGTGGCTCCAAAACAGATTACAGCAATTATAGATATAACTCAATTATAGATATAACTCAAGTTATTGTGCCGGAGTGCGGATTTACAGAACGGGGCAACTTTTCATTATCTTTTTAAATGGCTTAAGCTTAACTTAATTATGCTGTCAAATGTAGTCGCCTCTTTGTAGGGGTAACATCGTAAAAGCAAAATAACCTCTCGGGACTTGTCGTAACTCTCATTCAGAGAGATTCAGAGACTTGACAAAATCAGGTAAAAAGGCGGTAGCTTTCTTCATAACCCGTCAAATGACTGTGCCAAAACTGACACGTTTGTACATGTTTCTGTTGAAATGCGCTCAAAATCGGTAATGATTTTTTTTTCTTTAACCAAGATTTGTAATGGGCTATTTTTCTACTTGTACGGTCATTTTACAGCGCCTGAATAGGATTGCTTCTATATTGAGCTAAACATCTATTCATCATTTTAGTCTCGGCTGTTCTCTGTTCGGCTATATTCTCACAAGAAAATAAAGTTACTCAATAATGGATAGATAGAATAATGTATGGTATACAGAGGCCGGAGGACACTGTCATTTTATTACTTCCAATGCAAATCTGAGTGGTTTATTATGGAGGACTGTACTTGGCATATTTATCATGCTAGGTGCTTGTAGTTTTGCTGCAGCTGTCTGTTGTGTTGCAGACAACGAGTGCTCTTTGGGGTCCGTGTGAATTTGAATTTTGTGTCTGTAGTCTCGTTTAATGTTCCCTTCGCTTCACCTCATCAGCCGTTCAGATTCAGTTCTCAGATCATTTGGTGAGCAGGGTCGGGTCTGAAGAGGTGACTGCAGAGTTTTACCTCGTGTGATTGATGAGCAGCAGTTTGTTTTGTCTCTGTGTCTTGTCATTCCCCAAGAGCTCATGTGTCACCCTTGTGGTCCATGGACAGAGGTAATTACTACAGGGCCTAAAGCCACCAGCGCTGGACCACCACATCCTGTGGGCAGCGGCTATTCCTTTATAAAAAGCTTTCTCTCTCCCTCTCTCCCTCCCTCATCCCCCCCACCTCTCTCGTGCTCTCTCTGTTTGTTTCTTTGGTGAGATCCAGAGTCTGGGTTGATTTTCAAATTTTATAAAGCAACGAGGAACTTGGATGCTTTCATTCAACAGTGGCGCTACAATGATGTGATCGGTTCTGTGATGGATGACGAGTTGGTTTTTAATAATGTTTTTCGATGAAGTGTGTGAAATCAAGTAGTGGATGGACAGCAAGTAACGTCTACACAATTTTTTTTGGAAATTGTCTCTGAATAATCATGGAAGTAATTTAAAAAAAATTATGATCAGTATGTGATCTATTTTTGAATAAAATGGAATTTTAAAATTCAAATTCTCTGCCTCTCTCTCCCTCTCTCTCCCTTGCTCCCTCTCTCTCATTCTCTCTTCCCCTTCCCTCTCTGTCCCCCCCCCCTCTCTCTCTCGCTCTCCCTCTCTGAAATTCAAATTCAGATGGCTTTATTGGCATGACATAACACTGAACATATTGCCAAAGCAAGGGTTTAAACACTGAAAAAGCTAAACGTTATTTGGAAAACATTATTGAAAACAAACGTACTACAGCAAAGAAGCACAAAACGAATATACTTTCATCGAATATAACAGCAACAACGTGTGTCAGGTGACTTTCACTCACTGTCCCTCACTTTATGGCAGGCAGCAACATAGACCGCTGCTAACTTACACTCACTGTCCCTCACTTTATGGCAGGCAGCAATATAGACTGCTACTAACTTACAGCTCTTTGAGTCCTCCGCTAGTAGGACTGGTAGTTTTTCTTCACCTAATAGGTTAAGAAAACCTCTCCCGCCCTCTCTCTCTCTCTCCCACTCTCTCTCTCTCACCCTCTATCTCCCTCTCTCCCTCTCCCCCTCTCTCCCGCTCGCTCTCTCTCTCTCCCTCTCCCCCTCTCTCCCGCTCTCTTTCTCCCACTCCCTCTCTCTCTCTCTCCCTCTCCCCCTCTCTCCCGCTCTCTCCCGCTCTCTTTCTCCCGCTCCCTCTCTCTCTCTGTCCCTCTCCCCCTCCCTCCCTCTCTCTCCCGCTCCCTTTCTCTCTCTGTGTCCCTCTCTCCCTCCCTCTCTTCTCTCTCTCCCCCTCTACCTCTCCTTATTCTTTCATAGCTGTCTTTCTTCCTTCCTTGTTTTCACTTCCATCCTTTTCCTTTCCATTTCTCTACTTCCCCTCTGTGTTCAACATCCAACACCCTTCACACCTTTTTTATCTTCATGTTTTTTTTCAACAACTTCAAAAAAACTTTTTAAGCTTCCATACAAGCACCCCCTTGTTTTTTTTGGTTCTTTTTTTATAGTATGGCTACTTAAAGAGTCACGATACAAAACGACAATCAAAGAGCAAGGATGAGTCAAGTAAATTATTTATGAGATAGTGCAAGCCTGTTTCATGCCATAAGCAATCATCAGCTGTCACTGGATTTTATATATATACATATATATACATATATATATATATGTGTGTGTGTGTATATATATATATATATATATATATATATATATATATATACACACACACAGAGAGACAAGGTAGAGTGCTAGCTAGCAGTGCAAGCAGGACAGGCTGAAGACCAGTTTTCCTCTCACGCTGTCCTTTTTTTAAATCTGTCATTCACCAGCCACCCCTTTTATATCCTCTTTTCCTCACCTCAGAAAGAGCGTAGCAAATCAATCTGTTGCCCCCCCCCCCAGCTCCCTCCTATCCGTCCTGCTGCTTGTTCTCCACTGGGTTCTCCTAATTTGGGACCACGTCTTCCCTTGGCGTGTTGCAGAGCGCGGCCTGTGTCTTTGAGGGAAACCTCGGCTCTTCCCAGTAATCACCACTTAAAGGGAATTCCTTCTCCGGCTCCGGGCCTGCTGCGCTGCAACTTTGAACATTTGATGGCTTGATGGCTATAATTTGCTTAAAATAACACCAATAAAGTCATGAAGCTGTAAATGCCGAGATGCCTAATGTACCAAGATGAAACCGATGTAGTCTTTGATTTTTTTTTTGAGGCTTCTAAGTACGACTTGTTGATTTCCATGGCATGTGTTTTGAAGCCTTCTGTTGCTCGAATAGCTTTCTGTTTGAGCCAATCCAGGATCACCTTGGAGACCTTGTGACTACAGTATGCAGGTGCACTTCTTGGACCAACATCAAGTTTAACCTTTGTGAGATGTTTTCAGTGTTGCACTTGATTGTGCAACGCAAGGTTTTGAACAACAAATTACAGACTTGCGTTTTGATGGGCTAATTTATTTTTGTTGAAAAAACAGAGCGCGTTGAAAGAACAGTTGGGCCGGTGTTTGGTAAGCATCGGGGACACGTCATAATAAGGTGTTTTTCAGCCTGTGTGGCAGAACACGCAGTTCAAACACCGCAACGCTCCGATAAGAGCGGCGGCGGCGTCTTTCAAAAAAAGGGGAAAGCCCTGAGTGGAGTAATCCCCAGCAGACAGACAGGGAGGCACTCCTGCTGAAAAGCCTGTAAAGAGGGAGTCAACAACAAGTCAAACCTTCGTCATTCCCCTCTCCCTTCATCCCCCCCCCCTTCCCTCCCACTCACCATCTCCTCATACCAGTGAGTGTGCCTGCTATAGCTGACACTAAACACCACGACCCAGTGGAGAATTGTGTGTGTGTGTGTGTGTGTGTGTGTGTGGGGGGGGGGGGGTTGTTGGTGCTTCGTCCCCGTCCTACCCAGAAGAGCTAGGTACACATTAGAGAGGAGGCTCCCGCCGGGGTAATATGTTTTTGCTGTGCATCACCTCCATAGCTTGCTGTAAAATTGCACAGATGAGCATCAAAGTCCACATTTGCAGGGCGTCCAGGTGGCGTGGCAGTCTATTCCGTTGCCTACCAACACGGGGATCTCTGGCTCGAGTCCCCGTGTTACCTCCGGCTTGGTCGGGCGTCCCTACAGACACAATTGGCCGTGTCTGCGAGCGGGACGTTGGATGTGGGTAGGAGTCCTGGTTGCTGCACTAGCGCCTCCTCTGGTCGGTCGGGGCGCCTGTTCAGGCTACGTCCCCCTGGTGAAACTCCTCACTGTCAGGTGAAAAGAAGCGGCTGGCGAATCCACATGTATCAGAGGAGGCATGTGGTAGTCTGCAGCCCTCCCCGGATTGGCAGAGGGGGTGGAGCAGCAACTGGGATGGCTCAGAAGAGTGGGGTAATTGGCTAGATACTATTGGGGAGAAAAAGGGGGGGGAAAGTACACATTTGCACACACACACACACACGCAGTGTTGTTCACTCCATTAGTCGAACTCCTCTGTCAGTACATTTTCTGCACCACCATTCCTCTAATCGGAGATTCCTGGCGAGGAAATCCTTCTCTGACAGGGCTTTCTCCCTCCCGTGTTGACAAAACACAGCAGTCCGTCACTAATTTCCTCCCTACCTGACCTAGTCCAGTTCCAGGTCAGGCCACAGGGCCGTCACATGACCACAAATGGGGAGCTAATTACCGACGGGGGCCCTTGAATTTTCCAGCCCCGCGATTGGCTGACCAATCACGAGGGCAGCCGGGTCATGGCTGAGACGTGAGCGGCCTCTCGCCCACCGCCAGGTGAGCATGTCACATGGTGAGAGGTAAACGTGTAATCCCGTCTGTCAGCCATGACAGATGCGAGAGGCAGGTGCAGCTTCTTGTAAAATAAATCCTCGCTCTGGCTCCGCGCGGAGGAAACGGACCATGAACACCTCTTCAACCCGGTTCATGAAAAGGGAGGACCTGTTAACGCACACACCTCAACCGCAACCTCCTGCCTTTTATGGACCAACTAAATAGCCCGGCAGACATGATGGCCCGGTGCTGTTTGTCAAGCAAAAGGGTAGAGATGCAGTTAAAGCAAAGAGCCCGGCCCGCCGCATGAAAAGAGCGAGGGAGGGGAGGGGTGGGGTGGGGAGGGCAGGAGCCGGGCCGCTGTGTGGGCATTGTTCAGTCTCTGCCTCTGAGGGAAACCTGTCGTTGGCCGGGCGGTTTGCACAGGTGTCTTAACTCCACCCGATTGTTGGCCTTGAAAGGAGACTTCAGTCAACTTTGGGAGCGAAGGCGAGAACAATTGAGGAGCTTGGACTGGAGAGAGAGAGAGAGAGAGAGAGAGAGAAGGAGGGTTAGGATGGTGAGAGAAAAGAAATGAATTCTTCAGAAAACACCTGAGGGCCAATGTGAGATAATCTGTTTGCCTTTACCCACAATCTGACTCGGAAGGGCGGAGGAAGACGTATCGGTGTTTGCTGCTTAAAGACTTGCTCTCCCGACAGGAGTCGAGCTAGTGACCCGCCCATCACCTCTCTGAAACTCTGCGTCAGTCGCCCTAGGACACGCTTTTTTCTCCCACAAGCCGTGTGTGGATTTAATCATTTACCTTCAGTGTTCTCCGTTTCACCCTCGCCGCGGCCTCGACGCGGCCGTCGCCAGGGCTGCACTGCTGCACCCGGCGCTCGGTGAATGGAGGCCCGGCGAAACTGGCGGTCTCTCGTGGCGTTGGCGCTCCGCCAGAAACCAGCCCCAATAATCTGATACTGTCACACAAACACCACCTCACCCTAGCTTTAAGGGCTAGCGGTGAGGCCTGCTCTTACTGCCTTGCTAGTGTTGCTGTTTGTGTGTGCATGCATGTGTGTGTGTGTACCACGTTTTTCTATCCTAATGGGGACCAAATGTCCCCATTAGGATAGAAAAACCTGAAACCACCTACCTTGTGGGGACATTTTATGGGTCCCCATGGGGAAAAGGGTCTATTTTAGGGTTAGGACTTGGGTTTAGGGTTAAGGTTAGAATTAGGTTAAGGTTAGGGTAAAGGTTAAGGTTAGGCATGTAGTTATGATGGTTAAGGTTAGGGTTAAGGGCTAGGGAATGAATGTAGTCCACGAGGGGTCCCCACAAGTATAGGGAGATGTGTGTGTGTGTGTGTCTCTGTGTGTGTCTCTGTGTGTGTGTGTGGTCTTGCTGCCAGGGGGAATGCCAAGTTCCCTCTCACCCTCTCTGGAATGTGGCAGGCAAATCAGGCCTGTGTATGAAAAGGAGATTACTGGGAGCTAGAGGGACCGACTTGTTAGGGCTGCGCAATTAACAAAAGGGGAGGGAGGGGAATCAAGATTGTAA
Source organism: Lampris incognitus (assembly GCF_029633865.1). NCBI lineage: Eukaryota > Metazoa > Chordata > Actinopteri > Lampriformes > Lampridae > Lampris > Lampris incognitus. The sequence goes on along the minus strand of NC_079225.1, from coordinate 17,125,897 downwards.
GAGTACAGCAACTGCACTTTCCAAATCTGGAGATGTTGTTTATAGATAATTCATTTCTACCTGAAGGCATTGTTTGCCAAGCAAAGACAGCCTCTCACAAGGTTGTCCGCTGCTGTGCAAAATAGGGAGGACACAGATACAGAATAAGTTGAGCAGAATTTTTTTTTTAATTCATCATCCTAGCTCACATCTTTACATGCAGCCATCGTGTATCTTATTTTCAGTGTTTTCATTTTGAGAAAAAAAAATCACACTACAGTTATCTGGGTCCATTTCATGACACGCACAACCCTGGCGGCACGGTGGCCCAGTAGTTAGTGAGCGCTGTTTCCTCACAGCAAGAAGGTCCTGGGTTCGAACCCCAAGCCGTCCCAGGTCCTTTCTGTGTGGAGTTTGCATGTTCTCCCCGTGTCTGCGGTGGGTTTCCTCTGGGTGCTCCGGTTTCCTCCCACCATCAAAAAGACATGCATGTTAGGGTTAATACTCCTGTCTGTGCCCCTGAGCAAGGCAGTGGAAAGAAGAACTGGAGTTGGTCCGTGGATGCTGCAGCTGCCCACTGCTCCTATACAGTAGGATGGGTTAAATGCAGGGGACAAATTTCATTATAACCCTCCATCCATTCATTATCCAAACCGCTTATCCTGCTGTCAGGGTTGCGAGGATGCTGGAGCTTTTCCCAGCAGTCACTGGGGCAGCGGGCAGGGAGACACCCTGGACAGGCCGCCGGGCCATCACAGGGCTTCATTGTAACCATACAGCGTCAAATAAAGTGGCTTTCATGTGAGTCCCTTGCCTTAGGAGGAATATTTCTGAACGAAGAAACAGCACGCTGTTATGAGGACAAGCATTTTCACTTTTGAAAAATTAGACTGTAATGTGTGTAAAGACAAAGAGACAGCTCACATAAGACACGTTGGTTAACACGGTGTGGGTTATTTCTGAGTAAGACTGTAAAGAAGGTTGCATCTTTGTGCTTGTTTTCTAAGCCAGTCCCAGGTGCAGACTGTAAAGCTGGTTTAGTAACTGTCTCTTTAGTGAGGCTGACCTTTTGAGGTTTGTGAACATCCCAGGTTTCATCCTTTTCACTGTTGCCACGGCGATAAGGGCATGTGTGTGTGTGTGTGGTGTGTGCCAGGTTTTTCTATCCTAATGGAGACCAAATGTCCCCATTAGGATAGAAAAACCTGAAACCACCTACCTTGTGGGACATTTTATGGGTCCCCATGAGGAAAAGTGACCATTTTAGGGTGAGGACTTGGGTTTAGGGTTAAGTTTAGAATTAGGATTAGGTTAAGGTTGGGGTAAGGGTTCAGGTTAGGCATGTAGTTATGATGGTTAAGGTTAGGGTTAAGGGCTAGGGAATGAATATAATCAGTAAGGGGTCCCCAAAAGTATAGGGTGACATGGTATGTGTGTGTCATTTCCTTTATCCTAGCGAACACTAAGTAAATAAGAAGTGAGTGGAAGGCAGCAGAGCCACAGTGAGGATGTGTGAGCACGGCATGTAATTGTGTTTGCAGAGCACTTAGCCAAGGAGCCGAGCAAGCTTTGTGAAAGGTTTTCCTCGCAAAAAGATTAAAATCCTTTTTATTTTAACAGTATTTATCCCGTAACTCCTTTGTGTGAGTATAGTTAACTTATGTTAACCCCCCCCCACCCCAAAATCTGGAAACGGTAGTAAAACACGATATTTTAGAAGGCAGTGATTACAACACATCTCGGGCATGGGAAAGGTGGCGGGTGAAAGCAGCACGATTCTGAGTGGAACCTTTGTCTTCATTGGTTGTCCACCAGCTGCCAGTCACTAAGTAGTCCTGGTAAAAAAGACATTATATGACAGTGGCAAAGAAAGAAAGCTGCCCCTCTCCTTTATCTCTACTTCCCTTCTTGCAGGCTGGAATGTTAATTGTGGCTTTGTGATGGGGCACCGTTCTCCTCCTGACTGACTGACTGACTGACTGACTGACATGCTGGCTTCTCTCAAAGACCGGGGTTTGTCAACGGGGCCGTGCAATCAGCAAACACAGTCCAGTGGCTCGCTGAAGTGTGACGTCGTCTCTTAAGTTGAATGAAATCATACCTATTTCTTAATTTCCTCCCGCTGTTTAGCTCACATTTCTACTTCTGCTGCCAGTGCACAACGAGTCGCGCAGTGCAGTTCAACATGCTCACCAGTGGGCTGTATATAGGCCCACTGACTTGCATATAGTTCGATGAGTTTGGATGGAGGCCAGGAGAAGTGTGGAGTTTGCGTGGTTCAGGAAGATGTGTGGACAGATTTAGCGGAAACCTGTGTCCAACACACAAAGCTGTTGTTCCACAATGACTGTAGGCCTGATGCTAACAGCAAATGATGCTTCAGCTTCTGTGTGGCGTTGTGCTGCTTTTCAGCCAGGAGCCTTTTTTTTTTATCCCCCCCCCCCTTTTCTCCCCAATTGTATCCAGCCAATTACCCCACTCTTTCCGAGCTGTCCCGGTCGCTGCTCCACCCCCTCTTCCGATCCGGGGAGGGCTGCAGACAACCACATGTCTCCTCCGATACATGTGGAGTCGCCAGCTGCTTCTTTTCACCTGACGGTGAGGAGTTTCACCAGGTAGATGTAGCGCATGGGATAATCACGCTATTCCCCCCAGTTCACCTCCCCCTGAACAGGCGCCCCGACCAGCCAGAGGAGGCGCTAGTGCAGCGACTAGAACACATACTCACATCCGGCTTCCCACCTGCAATTGTGTCTGTAGGGATGCCCGACCAAGCCGCAGGTAACACAGGGATTCGAACTGGCGATCCCCATGTTGGTAGGCAATGGAACAGACTGCCACACTATGTGGACGCCCCAACCCGGAGCCGTTTTGTCATCTGTCTGTCTGGGCTTGTTGTCCAGTAGTACTGCTGTTGGTCTGCGGAAATGTTGTGTACTCCTTAATGTAACTTGCCCTACTACTACTACTCCTTTCGGCTGCTCCCGTTAGGGGGCGCCACAGCGGATCATCCGTTTCCATCTCTTGCTGTCTTCTGCATCTTCCTCTGTCACACCAGCCACCTGCATGTCCTCCCTCACCACATCCATAAACCTCCTCTTTGGCCTTCCTCTTCTCCTCTACCCTGGCAGCTCCATATTCAGCATCCTTCTCTCAACATACCCAGCATCTCTCCTCCACACATCTCCAAACCATTTCAATCTCGCCTCTCTTGCTTTGTCTCTAAACCGTCCAACCTCCAAACCATCCAACCCCTCTAATATACTCATTCCTAATCCTGTCCTTCTTCGTCACTCCCACTCCTTTGCCACAGTGTGTGTTAATAAACACAAATAAAACATGGAGGAGTCCCTGTACAGCATGCTATGCACAAACCTTTTTTTTTTATTGTTACACACTTGCATGAAATGAAGGATTATGGGCAATGAATCAGAGGAGTTTATCTGAGGTGGTCTAGTCCAGGCAAGTAAAAAATGTGACATTTATATGAAGCTTTGCTGATTGCTTTGCTGATTGCTCTGCAACTGAAAGAGGCGTCAGGTCCTGAGCGGTTGTATTTCAGTGCAGTTAAGTGGTATTTCCTGCCGTGACTTACTCAGAAAAGCATTAACCTGCTGCGACGCACCCCTCCGGACGCGTGGACACTTCGAAGGATGCGTTCATTTGTCAGTATTTAGAAATGAAAGTAAAGTTTTGCACATTTAGAAAATACTCTGTGTGCCATGAGAAATGTCACTGAAATAAATTTAGATGTTTCATTTTCGGATAAGCGGCTTGAGTAATGGATGGATGGATGGATTTTATCCTCTGTGCCGGCGTGTGTGTATCGGTGTCTGTTGTAAGAGCTGCTGTGGTGTCCTTCTCTCCCAGACTACCTGTCGAGGGTTTTGAGGAACTACACCGAACAGGCCTGTGACGGAGACTTCCTGTCTGTACGCTGCCCGCCCCGCACCACCATCACCGTGCAATCGGCTTTCTACGGCAGGAGAAGCCCCTCCCACTCCCAGCAGTGCCCGCAGACCTACCAGGCCCTGCTGGGGGCGTACAACCCACAGAAGGATGACCAATACTGCTCCGTGTCCACTGCTTTACAGGTTAGAAGCACACCGATCTCGCACATCCTGGACGGTATTTCAATTCAGGTTTGTTTGTTTTTTTTGCTGGACCCCCCCCCCCTTTTTTTTCTCCCCAATTGTACTTGGCCAGTTACCCCACTCTTACGAGCCATACCGGATGCTGCTCCACCCCCTCTGCTGATCCAGGGAGGGCTGTAGACTACCACATGCCTCCTCCGATACACGTGGAGTCACCAGCCGCTTCTTTTCACCTGACAGTGAGGAGTTTCGCCAGGGGGACGCAGCGCGTGGGAGGATCACGCTATTCCCCTTCCCCCTGAACAGGAGCCCCAACCAGCCAGAGGAGACGCTAGTGCAGTGACCAGGACACATACCCACACCCAGCTTCCCACCTGCACATCCGGCCAATTGCATTGTAGGGATGCCCGACCAAGCTTGAGGCAACACGGGGATTCGAACCAGGATCCCTGTGTTGGTAGGTAGCAGAATAGACCGCTATGCTACCCAGATGCCCCCAGGTTTGTTTGTTTGTTTGTTTGTTTGTTTTTTTTAGATAAATGTGGTGTTGTTGTTGTTTTTCTAGGCCTTTCCAGGCTTCCCACAGCGTTATTCAAGTTCATCTCCAGCCATACTAGTGATCTAATTGGTGTTGATAAAGATCTGTCCTCTGTACTCCATATACTGTATGTCGGGCCTGGCTCTCGTCCCACCTTCTGGGCCCGTCTCTCCCTCGCTGCAGTGTTTACCCACATAGACAGCCTCTTGTTTTGACTGTGAAGAGTTTTTGCGCCGTGATGCCCACCAGAATTGGCTCATTACAAAACCAAGGGGTTAAATCATGGCGCGGCGCTGGTTGTGTAATGCTTTATTAAGATGTTTTCCACTAAATTACACTCTTTATAGCAGAGGCAGACTTGTATAGCTCTCATGACAAAGCCATTTCATGGGGTCCTCGCTTTGACGTCCCCTCTTGCACTGACTAAAATGTGGTCAGGCTGGAGGCATGGCTCTGCACGACGTCCACGTAGATGCACATACGTTCACATAGAAAGTTGCACACACACACACACACACACACACACACACACACACACACACACACACATGGCGGTCCCTCGGGATCGAATATGGCTGCCTTTTAGGATGCCTGCGCGTGACAGCTTTTCACACGGAGAGGCTGATGCACCTGCAGCCACCACACGGTCCTTGGCAGGGGGTGGCCCGAGTCCAATGGCATGGAGAACCAAGACGATTTGGGACCACCCTCTGTTGCAGCCTTCATCCGCCTTCACTGCCGTTGTGACCTGGAGACATCTACCACCAGTTCAGCCGACACACACACACACACTCACTCACACACACACACACACACACACACACACACACACACACACACACACACACACACACACACACACACACACACACACACACACACACACACACATCCTCTTGTCTGGTATATTCTAAGCGCCCCACCCTGGCCCTTTGGTGCTTTGTGCCATGCATTTCCAAAATAACCAGGATGACCATGAATGGTCGGACACAGATGGTGCATTGTGGCAGAGTGCGAGAGGGACTGACCATTGTGCAGCCCACATTAGGAGAGATCTGATAGAGCAATCTTTAGTCACCTTTTATGGCCCTTGGGCTATTGTTATTACAGTACAAAGTGCTCTCATTTATTTATGAGATATTTATATGGTGTCTATCCAGAGTTGTAGTATCAAAAGTTAAAGTCCAACAGTGGTGGGGGCGCCTGGATGGCGTGGCGGTCTATTCCGTTGCCTACCAACATGGGGATCGCTAGTTCGAATCCCTGTGTTACCTCTAGCCTGGTTGGGTGTCCCTACAGACACAATTGGCCGTGTCTGCAGGTGGGAAGCTGCATGTGGATATGTGTGCTGGTTGCTGCACTCGCGCCTCCTCTGGCTGGTCGGAGTCCCCGTTGGGGGGGTGAGGGGGAAGTGGGGGGAATAGCGTGATCCTCCCACTTGCCACGTCCCTCTGGCGAAACTCCTCGCCGTCAGGTGAAAAGAAGAGGCTGGCGACTCCACGTGTATCGGAGGAGGCATGTGGTAGTCTGCAGCCCTCCCTGGGACGGCTCGGAAGAGTGGGGTAATTGGCCGGGTACATTTTGGGGAGAAAAAGGGGGATAATGGAAAAAAAAGTAAAGAAAATAAAATCACTTATGAGTGGGACCATGTGTGTGTGTGTGTTGTTTTAAATAAAATGGCCAGATAGTATGCCTCATTAGCAGCACCCAAGCCAAAAATTGTGAACATTTTACAACCTCTGGAACTCACACAACCTCACAAATGTTGAATTCTGGGTAAGGCCCTGAAGCAATTTAGTGTGTTTAGGGTTAGAACTGAGAATTTGGCGATGGGGAAATCTGTATGCCAGAATGTGTTAACCTGTGTTACGTTGGGGTGGGGGGGGGTGGGGGGGGAGTAAATGATGGTGAAACCAAAGAAGCAGAAGGTAGCCAGGAAAAGACTGGAGTGCATCTTTCTACACATGTCCTTTTCTTCTCCGACTGCTCCTCTCTCTCTCTCTCTCTCTCTCTCTCTCTCTCTCTCTCTCGTTGTTCCCATGGAGTTGTAGGCAGTCCGTTTGAAGTAGTTTTAGGTTTGCGTACCGCCGGTCTCACCATCGTCGGCTCATTGTTCTCCTTCTTGCCCTTTCTCCTCCTCCCCCTCCTTCTCTTTCTCTCTCTCGCTCCCCCTCTTTTAGAAAATGCTGGACGAGTGCCAGGACCGAAGAAGCTGTCAAGTCCTTGTCAACAGCCGTGTGTTTGGGACAGACCAGTGTCCTGGCAGCAGTAAAAACCTCATTGTCTGGTACAAATGCAGACCTAGTAAGTCCCTCATCAGCCTCGTACCCTGACCCGCGCATCTGTCCCACTCTGCTCATCATGGGACTGCCCCTGCAACACATCTCCTTTTCACCCTCGCTTCATTTGCTGTCAGTTTAAACAATGATACTCTTCATTATATTAGATCATTCAAAGCTTAGATGCAAAAAAACCTTCACTGGAAAAGATTTCCAGCCGTAAAATTATAAAGATGATCTGCAGTCTGTATTGAACATTGAGTTAACTGATATCAGCTGTGATTCTTGCACTACTTGGAGCTTAAATCTCCCCTAAAGGGCTTAGTCTTAGGTCTGCATACAATACTTAGTGTAAAGTGTCTACTTCTCACCTATGCATCCCAGAGACTTGGAAATTTCACCCAGAATCCAAAGGGAGGACGTTGAGGTGGCAGTGTTGTAACCCCCCCCCCCCCCCCGGCTTCTTAATAGACGCCCTGCTTCTCAATAAAACTCCCTAACACACTCTTTTTAACACTCTTTTCACACCTCCATCCCTTTCCTACCGTCCCCTCTCTCATCTAGTCAGGAAGCGGAGAGTATCGCTCCACATGGGAGCCACAGCAGTGTAGTAATCCCACCCAGAGAGTGGTCTCCATTCAGGCCCGAGTGGTGTGCTGAGCCGTTGTAGCGGTCACACTAGAGTGACCAGGAGTGGGCACTAATCCACTGACCCCCCCTCCCCCCAATACATACACACACATACACAAACACACACACTCACCCCTCCCCTTCCTTCACTCCGTCTCCACCGTACCCCTCGGGCCAATCAACAGCTCTTTGTTCTCTGTCATTTAACCAATGACTTCTCAGGGGAAGAGAGAAAGGCCGCATGGGGCGTTAGTGAGGTGCAACGGGCAGGTGTCACTGCCTCTGAAAGGGGAGGTGGATGAAGCGAGAGGAGGACGGCGGAAGTGAGGGAGAAAGGGAGGGGGAGAGAGAGAGAGTGTGACTCCATCATCAGGAGATACGAGAAGCCAGCCCCCCCCCCCCCCCCGTTTCATGCATTCCTGTTCCACTCCCCCATGGATGTAAAAGGCTGCCGTGGTGTTTTTATTCTCCGGCCAGTGGAGCTGTCACAGGTCACTGTGGCTGGATGTGTGTGTGGAATGCCTCTGCATGGCTCTACATGTCCACCGAGGAGCGCCGCTGCCGTTTCTGCCCACTTACTCTGAAAAGAACCCCCTTTGTCGCTGTTGTTTTCTCTACTTATCAAATCAAAGCCACTCTGGGTAGATACGATAAGGGAAAAAAATGACTCCTATCATAATATTTTGCGACAAGTAGGTCTTACTTCAGAGCTCAAGTCATGCCCAGCAGGTAGTGTTTCACAGCACTGCAGGCAGGCAGCAAACCTATAAAGTACTTCTCTGTATTGTGGCGTATGCCTTGTGGCGTATGCCTTGGCCACCTTTCTTAAACAACCTCACACCGGATCCTAACTGGCTGCCATGTGAACAAGCGAAAATCAGATTGTTAACCACCTAACCAGGCGGGCGTCCGGGTGGCATGGCGGTCTATTCCGTTGCCTACCAACACGGGGATCGCAGGTTCGAATCCCCGTGTTTCGTCCGGCTTGGTTGGGCATCCCTGCAGACACAATTGGCCATGTCTGCGGGTGGGAAGCCGAATGTGGGTATGTGTCCCGGTCGCTGCACTAGCGCCTCCTCCGGTCGGTCGGGGCACCTGTTCGGGGGGGATAGCGTGATCCTCCCACACACTATGTCCCCCTGGTGAAACTCCTCACTGTCAGGTGAAAAGAAGCGGCTGGCGACTCCACATGTATCAGAGGAGGCATGTGGTAGTCTGCAGCCCTCCCCGGATCGGCAGAGGGGGTGGAGCAGTGACCGGGACGGCTCGGATGAATGTCCTAACCTGCTCCATCCTTCAGTAAATAGGCGAGCGACATGTCGCTTGTTTGAAAAATCGCCCGCGCTGCCTCTATTCTTGGGAGGTTTTGTGCACTTGCTCCACCTCCAACCTATTTTCATTGGTCAACGCTGATGCTGACGTCCCTGACGTTTCCGTTTCCTCTCCAGTCAGTGGTAACACCAGCCATTAATTAAATTACAGGGATTTAAGGAAATTAAATTACTAAAGAAATGATTAAAACTTGAGAAAATTACATTATTTATGAATAAACAGGTATAACAGGTATACCACTAGAATAATAAACAGGGTGTCTCCCCGCCTGCCGCCCAGTGACTGCTGGGATAGGCTCCAGCATTCCGTGACCCCGACTGGGATAAGCGGCTTGGATAATGGATGGCTGGATGGATGAATAAACAACATAGACACTTACACATTTGCTTAGGGGGAAGTCACAAGCGGCACCACAAATAGCATCTCATTCTTATAATAAAGCTATATTATAAACTTTTATAACATAGCTTACCATATCTTCAGCTCTGTTTTTATGGGAATCCAGAAGATATCCTGAGTGAGAGAAGATATTGAAGACAAAGACACCTGCTCATACTGACCACAGGACCTTAACCCACAAGATAATAATCAATTTAGATCACCGGTTCTCAATTAGGTCCTCAAGTAGCACCAGTACGGCTGGTTTTCTGTTCCACCAGGAAGTTCACGTGTCATTCCTGTTATTCCCGCCTCCAGTCAGGGAGGTCTTACTCCTGGAACCACAGGCGAATGTAGTGAACTACCTGGCATAATGGAAAACCAGCAGCTCGGGTGGTACATGAGGACCTGATTGAGCACCGGTGTCCTCTGTCTCTCTCTCTGTTTGCCTCTCTCAGATGAGTACAAGAGCAAGGTGGCGTGCGAGGAGGAGAGGATGAAGCTGAGCTGCAAGCGGGGCATGCAGATCGCCGTCTACTCCGCCATGTTCGGCCGGACTCAGCAAGGCACGCTGGAGTGCCCGCTGTACAACAGGAGAGCCCCATCAGTAGGTGAGACGCCTCGCCCTCCCATCTGTTAAAGCGGGGCGGCGGGTTGAGCAAGGACACCGCCCTTCAACTAGCCCAGCATCCGCCCTGCTGAGTGGTCGTCGAGCGAAACACTCCATTTCTTACCGGCCGTGAACGGTGTTGTGTGGTGGCTTAGCCGAGCCCGTAGCTCCCTGTCGAGGGGGTGTAAAGCCACCAAGATGGGAGGGATTGTATTTGTGACTCGAGCCAGATCTAGATCGATCTAGAGCTCACATGATGAGCGATCATCATGATGAGAGATCTAGATCGCTCATCAACCAAGGGTCCTTGGTCTCCTGATGTTCTCAGGGATATCGAATAGCTGGGTCTTAATTAGGACTTCCGTCAAGTCAGTTGCCAGAAGAAAGCGTGGCGATCGTCAGTAAAGGTCGAGCAGGTGGGAAGAATAAACGTGAGTCGGTGAGTTTCTGAGTTACGACTTGTCGGATATGAATAGGATAGGATAGGGTAAGCGAGGAGTGAGCTTCTGCACGTGTGTTGGGATATTTATGGTATTCGATGCTGTAGTGGTCAGCACAGGATGTTAAGATGTGATAGCAAAGTTGCTCAAGCACACATTAACAAACACACACACACTTCTACACACACAAAAACACGGACACACACACACACACATTGCCAGGGGAATAGGAGTGGAATGTAGATCAGATGTCTCTGTCATCCAAAGCACAGAGTCTGGCTTGTAGCTAAGGGACAGTATAGAGTTCCTTCTTAGCGTGTGTGTGTGTGTGTGTGTGTGTGTGTGTGTGTGTGTGTGTGAGAGAGAGAGGGAGAGAGAGAGATAGAGATAGATAGATATCCAGATATATACCGTGTCTTGATGAAGGGAATGTTAATGGTTCAGCACTGGATCAAGACCGGTCTTGGTATCAGCATGTGGAGGCCTCTCCTGCCGTCCATTCATGTAATTTTGACTCTGTGGTGCCTTTGTACGGTTCATGTATTGAGGAAATGGAAACTGGGGTTTCCTCTCCTTGTAAATAAGTAGCCCAAGCAGGTGTACGTTAACTATTCCTCAAAGAAGCGTGTGTGTGTGTGTGTGTGTGTGTGTGTGTGTGTGTGTGTGTGTGTGTGTGTGTGTGTGTGTGTGTGTGGGTTGAATTTTGTGGGGTTTTTTTTTAAAACCAGCTTCCTGTTGCTTTTGAAGCACCAAAGAAGGTTAAATGTCATATGTCACAATTCAAACAATGTAGTGAGGACATGCCCTGCAGTGCATGTTTGTGTTGTGAGTATTTTTGTGTGCGTGCGTGTGCGTGTGCATGTGTGTGTGTGTGTGTGTGTGCAGGTTTGTTTGTGAGCTTCCTTTGGTGAGACAGGTCTGGCAGGATGAGGTCAACAAGCCCGTTGTCATCCCATGGCGTCCTATATTGATGCAAGTGTCAGTATATTGATGTGAAGGTATAGGTATAACCACTACCTGACCTTAACCACTACCTGATCTTAATCCCAAACGTAACCCTAAAATGCTTTGGGTCAACAGCATTGGGCGTCCGGGTGACGTAGCGGTCTATTCCGTTGCCTACCAACACAGTGATCACCGGTTCGAATCCCCGGGTTACCTCCGGCTTGGTCGGGCATCCCTACAGACACAATGGGCCGTGTCTGTGAGTGGGAAGCTGGATGTGGGTATGTGTCCTGGTCGCTGCACTAGCGCCTCTTCTGGTCAGTTGGGGTGCCTGTTCAGGGGGGAGGGGGAACTGGGGGGAATAGCGTGATCCTCCCACATGCTACGTCCCCCTGGTGAAACTCCTCACTGTCAGGTGAAAAGAAACAGTTGGCGACTCCACATGTCTCGGAGGAGGCATGTGGTAGTCTGCAGCCCTCCCTGGGACGGATCGGCAGAGGGGGTGGAGCAGCGACCGGGACGGCTCAGACAGGGTGGAGCAGCGACCAGGATGGCTCAGAGAGTGGGGTGATTGGCCAGGTACAACTGGGGAGAAAAAGGGGGAACCCCCCTGGGGAGAAAGAGGGGGAACCCCCCCCCCCAAAAGATTGAATTTGTCTAAATTTCTATAATGGTGTTGTTGGTGTGTACCTATACATGCATGCACATGAGCATGTGTGTGTGTGTGTGTGTGTGTGTGTGTGTGTGCACTTTCATACTCAGCCCTGTGCAGCCCCATCCAGCATCACCACGTCACACGCAGGTGAGGCAGGATGTGAGACAGGTGGCTGTGTTCGGGGAGACGGGATGGTTGATTATCTGGTTTCAGAGGGAGGCTGAGAGACAGTAACTGTTGTGCCTCCGCTGGTGGGAAGTGGAATCTACTGTTACAGCAGCACAAAGGCCAGATTAGAGAAGGGATAGGTGGTGTTTACCGTCAAGTCACTTGTTGCTCACGCATGCGTTTGCATCAACTGTCAACTCTCAGACACACACTGGCATACATACACACACACACACGCAAACACATGCACACATGCACGCACATACACACACACATGCACACGCACACACGCATGCACGCACACACACGCACACCGTTGTTCACTGTTGTCTTCTCTCTCACTCTCTCTCTCATGCTGTCTCTCTCTCTCACCCCCCCCCATGCTGTTGCTCTCATGCTCTCTCTCTCTCTCTCGCTGTTTCTCTCAATTCAATTCAATATTTGCTTTATTGGCATGACATACGTTTTGTACATATTGCCAAAGCATGTAAAACAACACAACAATGATTATAATAATAACAGCAACAACAACAATGATTATAATGACAGCAACAACAACAATGATTATGATATCCAACAACAACAATAGCAATAGATGCCGTCACCCGCTGTCTCTCAGGTTGTGGCAGGACAATATAAATCTTGCTGCAGTGCTCGCCGCTGGCCCCCCTCCCAGGACTACCGCAGCTTACCTGCGTCGTCCATTTCCTGCTACTCTGGAACCACAGGTTCCAGCTCCTGGACAAAAGCCCATCGCTGTTTTTCAAATGTTTCACATTTAAGGAGAAATTAAAGTGAGTGAGAGAGTGAGAAATTCTCTCACTCACTTTCTCTCTCACTCTCTCGCTCTCACTTTCACTCTCTCATGCTGTCTCTCTCACTCTCTCCCCCTCTCATGCTCTCTCTCTCATGCGCTCTCTCTCGCTCTCTCTCTCACTTTCTCTCTCATGCTGTCTCTCTCACTCTCTCCCCCTCTCATGCTCTCTCTCTCACACTCTCTCATGCTGTCTCTCTCACCCTCTCTCTCACTTTCTCTCCCCCTCTCTCCCCCTCAATTTCTCTCTCTCACTTTCTCTCTCATGCTGTCTCTCTCTCCCCCATGCTCTCTCTCTCATGTTCTCTCTCTCTCTCTCGTGCTCTCTCTCACTTTATCTCTCTCTCAAATTCAAATTCAAATTTTCTTTTATTAGCATGACAAATATACATTTGTAATGCAAAGCATTTCCACATAAAGGACAATAAGAGTGCAGGAACACAGAACGTATATACATCAACACATGCAATAAAACAGCTTACACAGCTACGTCATGGCAACAAGATCCTGCGTGAGTGGATGTGTGTGAATTTGTCAGTCTCTGCATGTGTGTGTGTGTGTGTGTGTGTGTGCGTGCGTGTGAGAGTGTGTTCACATAAAGAACAAGAACAGTATACAATACAGAACACATATACATCAACAGATGCAATAAAAATCTTGTTGCCATCATCTGTGTGGCCTTGTGAGTGTGTGTGTGTGTGTGTGTGTGTGTCTGTGAGAGTGTGTGTGTGTGTGGGGGGGCTGTCCGTGTGTGTGTGTGTGTGTGTGTGTGTGTGTGGATCCGAGTGTTGTCCCGGTCCTCCCCGTTGGGAAGGAGTACAGGGTATCACACACTGTCCCTCAGACGGTGGCAGGCTAGAACATACTGTGCAGCCACAGTACAGCTGTCCCTGTGTTCACCTAGTATGTAGGGCAGTTTTCTGGGGTTTGGCAGGGCCATGAATTTGGGGTGTCTCTCCTCAAATTTCTGAAAGTAGTAATTGCGGATTTCCCAGAATACTTTGCATTCAGCTAAAAAGCGCAGCTCTGTCTTGACAACATTGTCTTCACACTGTTGACAGAAACGTTCGTCTTTTGGCATCCGGGTCTTTTTATGTCTGCCTGTCTCTATTGCTAGGCGATGCTCACTGAATCTGTATTTCGTCAGTATGTTTCTCAAAATGAGGTTATCTGCAAATATGTACTCTCTGTTTAGGGCCAAATAGCATTGCATCTTGCTTTGTGATTTTGTTTTAGATTGCCAATATTCATAATAATTGTCTTTTAGGTTTGAGGGAATTTGTTGAAGCCGAATATGTTGTGTAGTTTGGACCTGGTCTTGTGCCTCTAAAGTGTTAGTATGTGTTAGTGGAACACGATGGCTGAAGACCAGGTTGGTAGGAGAGTTCTTATCTTTGCTCAACTCTTGGTATTGCAAGGCTTTGTAATGGAAAGAGTGTGGGTCACTGAATGTTAGATGTTTCCAGAATTTGATTGCTCTTTTTTGAATTTTAACCAGAAGAGGATATCGGCCTAGTTCTGCCCTGCATGCATTGTTTTATGGTGTGCCGATGGACTTTAAGAATGTTTTTACGGAATTCAACATGCATGGTCTCAATTGGATGTTTTTCCCATTTATCTAGTTCTTGACTTGCAAGTGGACCCCACACTTCACTGCCATAAAGGGCAATTGGTTCTATGACTGATTCAAATATTTTTAACCAGATTCTAATTGGAATTTCAAAAGGGATTTGTCTTTTTATGGCAAGTAGAGCCCTGCGTGCCTTGTCTCTTAGTTCATTCACTGCCATGTTGAAAGTTCCTCTAGAGTTTATTCTAAGGCCTAGGTAGGTATAATTAAATGTATGGTCAATTTCATTTGATCCTAATCTAAATATGTGCTGTCTTCGCTGATATCTGGATCTTTTCGGAAATATCATTATTATTGTTTTACTCATGTTAACTGTCAGGGCCCAGGTCTGACAAAACTTTTGAAGAAGGTCTAATTGAGTCTGGAGTCCTTCCTCTGATGGTGAAAGAAGGACCAGGTCATCTGCATATAGCAGGAATTTGACCTCACTGTCTTGCAGAGTGAGTCCAGTTGCTGGTGAGTTTTCCAGCATAGTTGCCAGCTCATTGATATACAAGTTAAACAGAGTTGGGCTTAAAGGGCGGCCCTGTCTCAATCCGCACTCCTGAGGGATATAGTGAGTTCTTTTGGATCCTATTTTGATTCCACACTTAGCTCCCGAGTACATTGATTTTTCTCTCACTCTGTCTCTCTCACTCACTCACTCATTCACTCAGACAATTCAAAGGGCTTTTTTGGCATGGGAAACATACATTCAATCAAATTGCCAAAACATCTAAGAAATAAATAGTAAACAAAAACAAAAATGTATAATTGTCATAGTTGGATAATTTCTAGTAGATACAAGCCTTCAAAATACTATATTGCATATGCACGGAGTTCAACAATGTGCAAAATGTTAGCTGAGGGTACAGGCAGCTCAAATATAAATATATTGATTTAAATATATATTTGTTGAACATAGTGTTTAAAATATAGACATAATAACTTAAGTTTACAGTTGCTCTCTCTTTCTCTATCTGTTACACACACACACACACACACACACACACACACACACACACACACACACACACACACACACACACACACACACACACACACTCTCTCTCTCTCTCACCTCTACCACCCACAGACTCCCCAGGCTGTCCCAGACAATGTCTAGCAGTACCAAGCTGTAGTCTCCCTGTCAGCCAAATCTTTGATGTATCACCGGTGTCACTGGGGGCAGGAAGTGAGGATGTCATGAGTGACAGCTCAGACGAATCTTAATTATCTTTAAATGCTTTTTCCTCTCTGACTACACTCCCCCCTGAGTTGGTGCATGTGAGATGTGCATGTATTTTGTGTTTGTGTGTGTGGGCATGCTGTGGATGTGTGTTTGCATTTACATATACAAGTCGTAATTGTGAGCTCTGGGATAAGGCATTTGTTTTTGTGTCTTTTATGCTTAATTAAAAGAGCAAACGTGCAGCACTCTGTGCAGGCTACAGTAGTCTGTCGAGGGCACGTATAATAAGCATAGTTGCATATGCACAGGTGATGTGTGTATAGTGAAAGAGACAGAGAGAGACAGAGAGAGAATTTTTGAATTTTAAAAGAAGTCTTTACTTAACAAAATAATTATCCAAAAAAAATAAAATATATATATATATATATATATATATATATATATAGAGAGAGAGAGAGAGAGAGAGAGAGAGAGAGAGAGAGAGAGAGAGAGAGAGAGAGGGAGAGAGAGAGAGAGAGAGAGAGAGAGAGAGAGAGAGAGAGAGAGAGAATATGAATTACTATCACTTATTGTTATTTCTACTTTGTTTTTCAATTTACATACATTTTAACGTATCAAAAGCTTTGGCAAGACAGATGGACAATTTGTCATGCCAGTAAAGCCAACTGAATTGAATTGAGAGAAAGGGGGATGGAGAGAGAGCGAGGGGGCGAGAGATAGTGAGGGAGTGAGCGATAGAGAGAGAGAGGGAGAGAGATAGAGATAGCGCGAGAGATAGAGACTTTTCACTTTTAAAAGAACTTTTATTTACATCACAGTATAAAAATCCTCCGTTCCCATCCTGTCAACATTAAGCTGGTAAGCTAAAAAACAAAATGTCAGAGAGAGAGAGAGAGTGCGCTCTACCATTATACTGGTAGATCTTAATGTGGGCAATCTGACTTGTTAGTATGCTTATTAAACTGGCCTCTTTGTCAGCTCACCAATAATGTTATAAATCTTGTCAATCTTATTTGAAAATTGAATCAGCCACTGCCCTTATGAAAATGAACTTTGGTAGTTTTATCATTTTCCTGGGGGGATATAAAGGATGTCAGTGGCATTCAGTAGCAACCTTGACATAACCTTATTATACTCAATGGTATTTTTAACCTCTAACAGTGTGTCTGAGAATAGGACTTTCACCAACCACAGCTGCTTGATGTTTGTGTAGTGATAATACAGCAGTGTTGCTCAAAATTGGTGAAGTACAACTATAGAACAGAATACTTTCTGAGACCCATTTTAGACCTATAATAGTCATACATCTGACAGCATTAATAATAATAATAATAATAATAATAATAATAATATCATACATATAATGATAATAATAATAATATCATACATATAATAATGATAATAATTGATAATCAGCAGTAATGTAATGTGATGTAATGTAATAATCCTCTTTTGCAACACTCCAGGGTGACGACTCGTAGTAAGACTAAAAGCAAATAAAACATATGGCCCTTCGATTAGTTACTGGATATCAGATTATGCCATGCATGTGTAAGGTAGTGCACTGCTATGAGAGAAGTGTTCTTCTAAATTCAGTAATATAATGTCATATAGGCATACAATAAAGTCATCATATCATAGGATGTGGGTGTATGTGGGTGTATGTGGGTGTATGTGTAACCTGCATGGTTGGGGTCTGTATGTGTGCTACTGGCGGACGAGAGTGACAGACAGACACAAGTGCACACACAGAGCGTGCACAGCCGCCCTTTGACCCCTTCTGCTCCGTGTTTTTATGGGTGCAGCGGAGACCGGTGGGATCAGAGAGGCCTTGGCGGCTACCAAGATCCTCCTCAAAGTGGGGGGGCTGGGGTGGTGGTGGGGATGCGGGAGGGGGGGAGGTTGCGGTGGCTGAATAAGGCCAAGTTGAGCCCTCCTCTCTCATCTGCCCCATTACCATTACCATCACACACACATACACACACACACACACTAACACACCTCCTGACATCTAACAGCCCTGCCCGCTCAGCAGGGCTGTTGTTGTTGTTGTTGTTATTGTTGAGTGTCCGTCTCGGAGTGTGAGGCTCGGGCGTGGGGCGTCCAGCACGTGTTTGTTTCATGGTCAGAGCACGGGTGTATTTCTGTCAGGTTGACACAGACAGTGTCCTCGGCAGTTCAGAAGCCAGCCCGTGTCTTGCAGGGTGCGCTGCAGAGAGCAGCTGCAGGGCTAATTTAACACACGGCCTTTGCAAAGCCTGCCGCAGTTGTTGGTTAAAAAATAAGACGCTTCCTCGCCGCAACTATATGTGAACATCCCGGTGACTTTGACGAGTGCAGGGCAGAAAGGTGGCGGGATATTATTGCTGGGTTTCCAAGACTGCAGACGAGCTCAAGCATGCATGCTGGAAGATGCCGAGCGTATTCCCTCCTAAAACTCAGTCGGAAAAATGGGGAAAAAGAAGCTCGGCATGCGACTGTTATCAAGCGGCACACCTCATGTGCTATTAGCAGCTCACTCGCTTGATTAGCCAATGCTCGGGAGACTCGCAGCACCACAGGCCACCCGGGGGGGCGGGGGGGGGGGTCAGCGCTTCTTAAACCGCTGACTGCCGACTCCTGTCCAGCGTCCTTGGGCCGTGTCCAGGTGCTTATAAACCGTCATAGATTATTGTTCTGGCCAAGGGTGAACTGTTTTGCAGACTTTACCTCTGACAGCATCCGTATCTCGGTCGGAGATGATGGTTTGTTAAATAACAAGATTATCATCCACCGTAAACCAGCGATAGGCACACGTGTGGGCGTTGTGCTGAACTGTCCACAATGGAGAGTTTGTGCTGCAGGTAATCAGGGCACATTGTAGAGCTTGAGTAATAGACTGTACACTGTGTGTGGGTGTGTGTGTGTGTGTGTGTTTCTGGTATTACATCACCAGCAGTGTCGGGGGCAGATATGCAGAGAGAGTGAAGAGACGTTGGACAGGGAAACTATAATTCCAAGGCCTCAAAAATGGTTGTTTAATAGTACCTCAGAAACGCTGAGCTCATGCGAGGAGCCGTTACCCTGTTCCCCTCCAAATAAAACACATAAAAACAAGTTTACGGCTCGAAATATAAAAATATGGTTAAAGCTCGATTTCCCCTTTAAGGCCTCGCTGGTTTCTCTCTGTGGCTTCCTCGGTAATGCCCCCGCTGAGGTCCTCCGGTCAGCTCGGCAACGCAGACAGGGAAGTCGTGCCGACTGCCTCGTAGGGAATATCGAGGATTTTCGCCGAGCTGCTCGGATTTCCCGGCCGAAGACGCGTCTGACGCCTGGTGTGGTCAAACGTCAGACCCCCGCCATTTGTGTTGGGGGCAGAGAGAAAACAAAGACACAGGGGACATAGGACACCGGGACCAACACCGCCGACTGGAAGCCAGCCATGCTGGTAGAATGTCAGGAAGTGACACGGACCACATGGCAGTGGACACACACACACACACACACACACACACAGACACACACACACGCACACACACAACTACAAACATGCCCGTTAAAGCCCACATGGTTCTCCTTATCCTTGTGTGTGTGTGTGTGTGTGTGTGTGTGTGTGTGTGTGTGTGTGTGTGTGTCAGACACTCGTGTTTTATATAACATTCACTTAAAGTTCGTTAAGGTAGGCTGTTAGAATGTCAGGAAGTGACATGGACCACATGGCAGTGGTCACACACAGACACACACACACACACACACACACACTCGGGGTTTTATATAACGTTCAGTCAGAACAGGGTTACTTGTCATCTTGGAAGTCCTGGAAATTTATAGCGTAGTTTTCCGGTCATGGGAAACACCTGGAAAATGGTAAGATTAATCAAATGTCCTGGAAGTATTATCTAGTTCATGGAAAATCAGAACGTCAGGATTTTGAGGGTGCATGTGTACCTGCAGACGGGGCGTGTTTTTAATGTGATGTGTAGCAGAGCTTGCTCATGTTTGTCCATGTTCTTGTAGCTGCTGAGATGTTGCGTCCGTGCCTGCAGTTTTGTATGTCCAGTATGTTCAGTGGCTGGCTTAAAGTTGCACATTCCATGTCCGGGTAGCGTGGCGGTCTATGCCGTTGGCCACCAACATGGGGACCGCCAGTTCGAATCCCCGTGTTACCTCCGACTTGGTTGGGCATCCCTACAGACACACTTGGCCGTGTCTGCGGGTGGGAAGCCGGATGTGGGTGTGTGTCCTGGTCACTGCACTAGCGCCTCCTCTGGTCGGTCGGGGCACCTGTTTGGGGGGGAGGGGGAACTGGGGGGGAATAGTGTGATCCTCCCACGTGCTACGTACCCCTGGGTGAAACTCCTCACTGTCAGGTGAAAAGAAGTGGCTGGTGACACCACATGTATCGGAGGAGGCATGTGGTAGTCTGCAGCCCTCCCCGGATTGGCAGAGGAGGTGGGGCAGCAACCGAGACAGCTTGGAAGAATGGGGTAATTGGCCAAGTACAATTGGGGAGAAAAAAAAGGGGGGGGGGAGTTACACAGTCCATGTCGAGACTGTTGAGGCGTCCACGGATAGGTAATACCGAATAGTATGGCCTTCTGTAATCAACAGCCTTCATGTAGCCTATATCCTGGAAAATGTCCGCCAAAAAAGTCCTGGAATATGATATTCCGAAAAGAGTGGGATACCGTGTCAAAGCAGTAAAAAAGAGGGCTTTAGCTCCGACAGAGCGTGCGTGCATCCTTTCATGGTATCCTGGCATCGGACAGTGTGTCCATTTTCTTCCCGGCAACCATTTTAATCTCATAACAATGGCGTGCGTCACAGGTGAGTAAGAGCAGAAGAGGAGATGGGTACTTCTGACACGGCTGTCCACCCATTGTCCCGGGCAATTCCAGGAAAGCTGTGTGTGTGTGGGTGTGTGGGTGTACACATTTGAATTTCCTTAGAAAGGTGTGCCGCATGTTTGTTCGTGCAAGTGGGTATGTGTGTGTGTGTGTGTGTGTGTGTGTGTGTGTGTGTGTGTGTGTCAGACAGTGAAACACACAATGAGAGAACAAGACAAATGCTGTGTGTGTGTGTATGTACATCTGATCTATCTATCTATATATATATATATATCTATATATATATATATATATATATATATATATATATATAAAACGTAGGTTATATAGTTTTTGTCTCAGTGCATCCTGCAATTTGGCCACTTGCATCTGATCTCAGTCCATTTTGAAATCAGTCAGTACGTGTGTGTGCGTGTGTGTGCGTGTGTGTGTCTCCAGGAAACTCTACCTTATTTCCACAACGACTGGTCCTCTTCCACAGCCCTTCTCTTAGGACCACAGGCCAGTTTTCAGTGGGTGTGGGGAGGGTTGAGGTGTAAATGCTTGGAATGGGTTGAGGGTAAAGGTCAGAGGTAACAGGTTATGCTTTTGTCCCTGCATGTGTGTGTGTGTGTGTGTGCGCTGCTCTATGCTAGTCCTTCTGTATTAAGGCTGCTAATGAGAGCCAGAGGTCGGAATGCTCCTTTAAATTGCATAAATCCTGTGAGCTTCAGTGGTTGTGTGTGTGTGTGTGTGTGTGTGTTGTGCATGTGTATTTCTGTATGTGTGCGCGCCCGTGTGCTCATGGGTGCACGCACATTTGACAGTGTCAACACGCACACATACGTCTTTGGCTGGAATGCGTGTGTGTGTCTCTACTTTCTTCGATCTATAAGTCTCTAATTGTCTCCCAGGCCCCGCCCGGCGTCACCCCCGGCCCCTCCGCGGGCCCCCTGTTCAGCTAATCACCCAGACGGGGAATCAAAGCTTAGGCTAATGGGGGCCTGTCTGTCAGTGGGCTCCCTTGTCAGAGATGAAGGTTTTCATCATGGCAGACTCAGACAAGCCCTCTGGGAAGGACAGGAGAGAGGGAGAGCAAATTAAAGAAAGAAGACGTGTGTGTGTGTGGGGGGGGGGGCTTATCCTATGGAATCTGTTGACACGTGTGCTAAAACACATACCAGTCATTGTTTGTGTGACGATTGAACCTTTTGGGAGCTGTAGTTGTAGTTCACAGAGCTTTTTAACATGCAAGCAGATTCATTTAGCTGGACTTTTGTAAGCAGCCTGGTGGCACTCTCTTCTTTTTTGGGGGGGGCGGGGGATTCCCCCCCATTTTTTTCCCCAATTGTACTTGGCTAATTACCCTATTTTCCAAGCCATCCCAGTTGCTGCCGATCCGGGGAGGCTGCAGACTACCACATGCCTCCTCCGATACATGTGGAGTCGCCAGCCACTTCTTTTCACCTGACAGTGAGGAGTTTCACCAGAGGGACGTAGTGTGTGGGAGGATCACGCTATCCCCCCCAGTTCCCCCTTCCCCCTGAACAGGCGCCCCGACTGACCAGAGGAGGCGCTAGTGCAGCGACCAGGACACATACCTACATCTGGTTTCCCACCCGCAGACACGGACAATTGTGTCTGTAGGGACGCCCGACCAAGCCGGAGGTAACACGGGGATTCGAACTGGCGATCCCCATGTTGGTAGGCAATGGAATAGACTGCCACGCCACCCAGATACCCCGGCACGCTCCTCGTACAGTGCACCGATATTCACCACGTATTTTTCAAATGAGTCATCACACTGACAACCTGCATCATCTCAGATAATACTTATTAAAATCATGCTCACTTGAAAAACAGAGCACTTTGTGATGCTTGTCCAATACTTTGCAGCCATGTTTACACACCGGTGAGATTAGAGATGTGCAGGCTGTTGCTGGGAACTGCTATTATACCAAAACAGAGAGGGATTTTTTCCCCCCCTAAAGAATTCACTTTTTCAAGACATTTGTTTCTGGAAACCTGTCAGTGAGTGTGAATTTTCTGGAGAAGTCAGTGTTGCTAAGGCTCGGGCCTGCGGGATGTGTGGTACTTATAGTTTGGCTACAAGCATGGAGGCCAGCTAGAGAGTTTAAGTGGGAACCAGTTAACCTTTGAGGTGTGCCATTCATTATCTGGTTACAGTCCACCAGTTCCCACAGACCTCCACCTTGCTACATCCTGGATGGGAATTCCAGCATGTCAGCTCTGGCTGGGATTGCCGGGAACATCCGGCTGCTCCTCCGGACCGCATCCAAAGGGATAGACTCCGATTCAGATTTACCCTCCGCAGGGGTTCTTCTGTTAGCGGTGGACCACACTGGTTTTCCCCCGGACAAACAGAGTGTACACCCTGATCTGATTACAGATACAACACGGGCGAGACTGGGATGAGACTGGGATTAAAGCAGGGATTCTTTCATCTCTCTCAGAATTGCAGATCATTAATCCGGCGTGCTGTCATTCACAACATGCGGATGTTGATAGTGTACAGGTTGGAGCCTTTCACTTCCTCACTGGGTCATTTGACCCGTGACCTCCGCCATCATTCATCGTGGCCTGTTGACGTGTGAGTCGAGCCTTAACCGGCCTCTCCTCCCCTTCTCCCTCGTGCTCATATCTCTGTGGGGGCCGAGGGGGAGAGACCCCAGTGTCCATTTTCAAAGGCTGCTCTCCTGGTGTTGTTTTTAGGGGCTATATGGACCGTGGGTCCTGAGAGGCGTCCATGTGGAACCCCATCAGGCTGTGTGTGTGGGGGGGGGGGGTATGTGTGTGTGTATTCTTCCTACCACATGAAGAAAAGATGGACGCATTTAGCGCCCCCTACACCTCTACTTGTCTACTTGTCGACCTTCATTGAAGTCTTACACGTTTCCTTTTTACTTTGCTCAGCACAACGGAGAAACGCAACCTGTCGTTAAATCAGAGCGACGCATGATATCTAACCGGTGTACCAGAGGTCAGCCGTGTAACTTTCTCACACATGATTACGCATATTCCCAAGACCACTGTGCACAGACCTTCACACACGGACTAAACAATGCCAATTATTTTAAAGACAGGAAGACTGCACCCAATATTTTCCTTAAGCACGCCGTCTCTACTCTGTGTTATTTTAGTTTTACAGCCGGGAGGAGGAAAACTTGACATTTCAGCTTGTTAGAGCAAAATAAATGAGACGCTGATGAAGGCCAGACGGGCCGGAACAGTCGTCGTTTTTCTTCCTGCAAGCCGTAAAAATAAAATAAAGCGGAATAAAGAAGACAATGTTAAGAAGAAATGTAGGTGGGGCGCCCGGGTGGCGTAGCGGTCTATTCCGTTGCCTACCAACACGGGGCTCGCCGGTTCGAATCCCCGTGTTACCTCCGGCTTGGTCGGCCATCCCTACAGACACAATGTGCCGTGTCTGCGGGTGGGAAGCCGGATGTATCGGAGGAGGCATGTGGTAGTCTGCAGCCCTCCCTGGATCGGCAGAAGGGGTGGAGGTGGGTGGAGCAGCGACCCTGACGGCTCGGAAGAGTGGGATAATTGGCCGAGTACAACTGGGGAGAAAAAGGGGGACACCCCCCCCCCCAAAAAAAGAAAAAAAATCAGGTGCGGGATTCCTATCTCACAAAATAATCGCGACTACTATTTCTGTGATCACAATTTCTAGCTTCATGATTTGGCACGAACTCTCGCCTGCTTCTCTCATAGGCCTGCTCTCTCGGTGTGTTAGCTTTGCTTATGATGTCTGGGAAGTTAAATCCTGCACTGTGAACATCAAACCAGCCTCCAAACAATGCATATATATGCAACGCGATATGAGAATATGAAGGTTTTGTGGTTCCTGTCTGGCCTAGCCAATGCCGTCATTAAAATACTATTTCTTAAGCAGAGGCACATAAAACTGCCATTCTGAGCCCTTCAAAAGCCATGTTATGGCGTGCGGGCACGGTGGGCTGGTATTTCATCATCATCTATAGCTATCCCTAGAGGAGGGAAACGGAGGAGGGAGACGCAAAGAAAAAAAGGAAAGAGGCTGGTCTGCGAGTCAGTGCTCCCCGGAGCGGGGAGCCCCTGGGGTCCAACTGACAGGTGCTTAGAGATGATGAATGAGGACCCCGTCCATCACTCTGGTTAGTGTCCACAGTGCGCAAGGATGAAGAAAGACAGACAAACTCACGGATGTACACATATACACACACACATATACACACACACACACGTGTTGTGGATCAGGTATCCCTGAGACAAAGGGGGGCCTGGACAGGGGTTTCCATATGGGACCGGTGAACAGTGGCGCCGGAGAGGGAGCAGAGGAAGCCATTGTGGGAGAAAGTGTGTTGGAGATGTCCCCTCGCCCTCTTCAGAGGGCGTGCGCGTGCCCCCCATCTCTGTTGCAGCCGACAGAATCATGGAGCCCCGTTGTGTCTCAGGCACCACGTGCTGATCTCACAGTCGGTGTCGAAGGAGACGAGGGGACCGCTGCATACATGGACGAATAAATAAATAAGTGAGCAAATAGAGGAAATGGCAGCAAGAGGCACTTCCATACTTCCCTTTAATAGTCAGTCTTCTCTTGATGGCATATTTCTGATATGATTTACCCACCTCTTCCGTCTTTCTACCTCTTTCTTTCTTCCTCTGCCTGTTCCCCTTTCTTTCATCTGCATTACTCTGTTTTTCTTTGACTCTCTCTCTCTCTCTCTCTCTCTCTCTCTCTCTCTCTCTCTCTCTCTCTCTCTCTCTCTCTCTCTCTCCCTCCGTCTCAGACTGCCAGTCGGGCTTGGCTCTGCAGGTGTTGACAGCCCGTTGTCAGGGAAAGAAGAGCTGTCTGGTGCGAGCCTCCACCCGGGACTTTGGAGACCCCTGCTACTCCGGCACCAGGAAGTACCTCAGCGTCATCTACACCTGTGGTGAGTTCAATGTGGAGCGCCTCTGCTCAGTTCTCTTCCTCACCACTAGGGGGCAGTGCTCTTTCACCGATCATGGGCCTCGGCCCGGTCCTAGTTAGTTCTTGGATTTAAAAACCAGATGAGATGCATGCAGTTCGGCATCACAGATATATCCTATGAGCCCCCACAGTTACTGGTGTTCTCTATGGCACTATATGACCCTATAGCACTATATGACCCTGGATATAGCAACTGTAAGATTACCAGAGTTCATTTCTGCAAGGCGGCAGAGAGGAGAGAAAGACTTCGGTGATTTTAATGATGACGATGACGATGATGATGATGAGGACGTCATTCTATGGAAAGCTTTATCTAAATTGGTTAATTGCTGTTTTGCTGACTCCGCTGGGAAAATAGTCCTTTATCCTATATAAATATAGACGATATAGGGTGGTTACCTTCCAAACCTTTTCCTATTTACAAGTCAAATTCCTCCGTCAAAACATAATATTTTCCATAATCAGTGTGGGCAATTACTTTCATCTTCATCACTCAAATCCCCAATTCATGCCTGGACAGATGAGGGGAGAGAGAGAGAGATGAGCTTTCTTTCAATATGTTCCCCACCCCCAGGCCGTTTCTGCTCTGTCAGGACTGTGATTCATTAACCACACACACACACACACACACACACACACACACACACACACACACACACACACACACACACACACACACACACCGATCCTTCCTCAGCATACCTCCGTGGATCCCGCGCACGAGTTGTGAAAATCAGTTTGAATGTTTGTTGTGTGGTGGTCCGTTGTCGTCGTCCATTCTCTAGCTCAGAGACAGCAGGCCGGTGCAGACGGCGGACTCGCTGTGATCTTAACCGGCAGCTCAGCCGTGTCTGAGGAGTCGCTCGGCTCCGGTCTTTGGTCTGACCTATCTTATCTGCAGCTGATAACCACGCAACGCCCTTTCTAACAGCCCCGGTGCTGCCCGCCCAGGTTGTGTGTGTGTGTGTGTGTGTGTGTGTGTTTGGCAGCGGTTGGGTATAGGGGGCCTGAGGAGAGGGAATTAGGGAAGAGTATGTGTTGTGATTGTGTGATTTGTGTGTTGGACGGGATGGATGGGTTTTCTGGGTTGCGGTGGGAGGTGAGAGGGCTTGGTGGGAGTAAATCAGTCTAACTGTTGTAGACACTGAGTCACTGGTTGCTCCAGGCTCTCACAAAGTGGTGAGTTTTAGGGATCCTCTTTCATTGGCGTTGCAGTGTGTGTGTATGTGTGTGTGTGTGTGTGTGTGTGTGTGTGTGTGTGTGTGTGTGTGTGTGTGTGCGTGTTTTGTGTCTGACCCCTTTTGTGTTGGAAGATGGGTGGTAGTCCAAGCAAGATAGCTCAATATGTTTTGTGTGTGTGTGTGTGTGTGTGTGTGCGTGCATGTGCGTGCATGTGCGGGTGTGTGTTTCAGAATCTCTATGCTGCCATGAGTATTACAACATTTCTAATCTGGATTCTTTATATTTAGATGTATTAAAGGAGATATTTTTGTTTCAGTACTTCTCTCTCGTCTATAGTCTCTCTCTCGCTCTTTCTCTCTCTCACTCTGTCTCTCATTCTTTCTCTTTCTCTCTCTCCCACTCTCTCTCATGCTCTCTCTCTGTCTCTCTCTGTCTCTCCCCCCTCTCTCTCTGTCTCTCTCTGTCTCTCTGTCTCTCCTTCTTTCTCTTTCTCTCTCGCTCTGTCTCTTTCTCTGTCTCTTCCCCCTCTCTCTCTGTCTCCCCCCCCTCTCTCTGTCTCTCTCTGTCTCGCCCCCCCCCCATCTCTAGAGGTAGATATATTGTAGTTTGGAGTGACTACCAAACTCTAGGCCAGTCTCTGCTACTCTGTGATTTATAATGCCATCAGCCTAGCTCCAGCTCCTTCCTCATACACAGC